>NC_056740.1:287518967-287758967 GCF_019279795.1 Protopterus annectens
GAATCAGGGGAAGAATCAAGTCTAAGTCCTGTGTGTGTTGGCACCAAAGATTCTTGAGGTACCACTGAAGTTTTCTCATATGCAGCCTTGCTATGGGATCATCAAAATACATGAAGCCATGAACCCCAGTGCTTGCAGGAATTGTCTTGCAGAGAGATGGGTCACGCTTGCCAAGTTCATGAAGTAAGCAGAACAATGATCTTGCTTCTGTTGAGGGAGGAATACCATCTGGGTGGCTGTATTCAGACCCGCTCCCAGGAAAATAATCTCCCTTGAAGGAACCAACTTTGACTTCTTTTTTTGAGAGTGTAACCCAAAGAGGTGAGAATGTTCTTCACAAAATCCAAATCCTTTTCTAGTTGTTCTGGGGAGTTTGCTTGAATGGGACAGTCGTCCAGGTAAGGATAAATTTTAATGTTTCTCTGCCTGCAAAAAGCAATGGCTGGAGCCAGGCACTTCGTAAAATCTCTGGGAGTAGTAGATAAGCCAAAGGGCAATGCAAAGAATTGATAGTGTTGCTTCCCAGCCCAGAAGCGAAGGAACTGCCTGCAACTTTCCCTTACTGGGATGTGCAGATAAGCCTCCTTGAGATCCAAAGTCAGCAGCCATAAATCCTTGCCCAGCACTGGTAGTAATTGTTGAAGGGTGAGCATCTTGAATTTGGGAATCACCAGAAAAGTGTTTAGAATGGACAGATCCAGAATAGGGCACTAGGTGCCTCCTTTCCTGGGTACCAGAAAAAGCCTTGAATAAAAACCTAGGCCTATCTGATTTGCAGGAACTGGCTCTATAGCCCCCATAGTCAGTAGAGAAGAAATCTGAGTTTCTACCTCTGCCCTGAGAGTTCTGGTTATGTCTGGGAATCCTTGTAAAACAGGGAAGGTGTGAAAGTCAAACTGGTAACCTTGGTTCACTATATTGAGAACCCATTTGTCGTCTGTGATGGTAGACCATACCTCTGCGAACCTGGCTAACCTTTCCCCCAAAGGAAACCCAGTGTCCGCAGAGGTAGGCACAAGAAGGCCGGAGTCATTGAGAATGTTTGCTTTGGGAAGCTGGCTTAGAACTCCCCGATTTAGCAGAAGAAGAATGCCATTGTTTAGCCCTTTGAGGGGCAGAAGCTTGCCCTCTGGAAGATCTGAAACCCCTGGGCCTAGAGCGACCCTGCTTGCCAGGATCAAGGAAAGACCAATTCTTGGAAGGATAATGCCTACTTAACCGAGGAGGCTGAACCTGAAGGAAATCTTTTACAGCTTGCATAGATTTTGCTTTATCCTCCAACTTCTTTAGTATCTCCTCTACCTTATTGCCAAAAAGATTGACCTTGTGCAAAGGAACAGCCAGCAATTTAGATTTAACTGGTTCAGAAAGAGGCTGCTCCCTGAGCCAAGCATGCCTTCTAATTATGGAACCAGTGGCTGCTGCTCTGCAGGAAGCCTCCAAAGTGTCAAAACCACAATGAAGTGAATGCTTATTAACTAAAGTGGCAGAATTCAGTAAGTTTTGTAAATCTTTGTTCTCCGTCATGGAAGGAATATCTCCAGGTTTAGCCTTAATAGCCTCCAAAGCATGCTGCTGATACTTAAGCATGTGAAAAAGCCAATTCACAGATCTAATGGCAAAAGTTGTAGAGGTATAGACTTTTTTACCCCACCTGTCCAAGGCCCTAGATTCCTTATCAGAAGGCACAGGGTTTTTAGCAATAGTAGCCTTAAGACCCTTAGGGCCTTGAGAAATAATTTTCTGGCTCAGCAGTAGGGTTTTTAAAAATGAATTGATGAGATTCAGGAACCCTTTAATACCTATCTGGTTTTCCTGGGGCAGGAGGGACAGAATTAGGAATTTTCCATGAAAACATCATCCACAACTTTCAAAACTGGAGGTATAGCCAGAGACTTATGCTGTGGCAAATCTAAAAATTCCCTGATGCTTTTCTTAGACTGTGGAAAATCTTGACATTGCCATTTAAAATGCTCTCTAAGAGTATTCAAAGTACCCAAAGGAAAAATCTTCTGGAGGGGAGGCAGAAGAGGATAGAGTCCTCAACATCAGAATCCTCAAAGCCAGAAAAAAGTTGAGAATTTCCTTCTTCACCAGTAGACATACTGGAAATCTCAGAATCTGAGACAGACAAAACATCAGGAGATAATTCCCTAGCCCTCTATGAAGGGGGGATGAGAGCCCCTAATCAGGGGAAGAAGATCACCAGTCATCTTTACCAACTGGGACTGAGGTGCAGGAGGGTAGGCTGACGCCTGCTTGTGAGTAGGTTTGTGGCTGGAAGGTTTACTAGCAATCCGGAGGGACTCAGGAGACTTAGCAACTGCAGAAGTCTGAATTAAGGTAGTCTGTCTGGTTCTGGTCTCAAGTCGAAAAGAAAAGAAAAGGCATCAGAAGCCAGTGCCTGCAAAGCAGCTTTGGACCCATCTGAGGCGGCGACAGGCGGAGGGTCTGAAGATGAAATATCAGTCTGTGGCATGGAGGACTCCGTAAAGGTCTCGGCAGAGGCTTGCGGCTGAAAACCTGCAGACTGCAGGGGCTGTCAAAGTGCCTCACTGACTACCACTGTGCTGATGACCAATTTCACCTGTGCGTCGTCAGTAGATTTAACCCTAGGCCTGTCGCGGTCCTTGTCTTTGCATTTCCTAGGTATATCCGAAGTCGGGAGACCAGAAGATACCATACTGACGAACTTAGGCTAGACTCCGAAATGCTTATACAAAATCTTAACTCTACGGCGTATGATACACGGGTTAAAGGAAGCACAGTGATCACAGTTAGGGACATCGTGCTCAAGGCCCAAACAAGTTATACAACAGGAATGGAAATCACGGTGCGGAATCTGTTTTCCACAGGCAAGACAGTTATTAACTTTATCTGACATTCGTTAAAGCAAGAAAAGAGGATCCCCAACGGGATACTTACCTGAAGGAGTCTTCAACTTGGTAGTCGGAAAGTGAAATGAAGGTAAACAGCCGACCGGCACTAGTGCAAATTGCATCTGCTTCAGGGTCCGCGGCAAGAAAGACTGAGGAAATGGCGCCGACTGCCTCCCTTTATACCTGACATACTGACATCAGTTTTAAAACTGGCGGCAGCAGATGTTATATACCAAGGACTCTGGTATTTTGGCCGACTGAGGGCTGCTGGATAACCCATATGTGAGGACTGCAACAGTGAAGCACAAAGAACATCTGGAGCAGCCAAGCTGTGAGCTTCAGGTTGTCCAGATTCAGATGAGGCACCCCCAAAGGGTGTGAAATTAGATCCTGAATGGGATATGGGATCCAAGGCAGAGCCAGAAGGTGAGATCAAAGGAAGGGAAATCATACCTGGCGAGGCCAGAACAGGGCAATGAGGATCACTTTGCTCCCCAGTCGACGAGTTTTCTGTAGAAACCTTGGAATGAGAGATACTGGCAGGTAAGCATACAGAAGACCGGGAGGCCAAGCATGAACTAGAGCATCTCTGGGGGACTCCCCCGGCAGGGGGTTCAGAGCGAAACACTTGCTGCACTTTGCGTTGGAAGGAGATGCAAAGAGATCGCAGCAAGGTTGACTCCACTCACTGAAGATCTGTTCCGCTACTGACAGATTCAGAGACCACTTGTAAGGCATCAGAATGGTCCAACTTAGCCTGTCCGCTAGGATGTTGAATGATCCCGGAATGTGCATTGCGATAAGAAAGCGACTGGTGGAAATCACCCATTCCCTCACTCTCATGGGCTCGCGACAAAGGGGGTAAGATCTGGTCCCTCCCTATTTGTTGATATACCAGACCACTGACATGTTGTCTGACTGAATAGCAATTGTCCCCCAGAGGAAGAAAGGCATGAAGGGCCTGTAATGCTAGAAGGACTGCCCTCATCTCTAAGACATTAATGTGCAAGCTGGTCTCTATGGGGGACCACAGGCCTTGGACTGTCCTGCCCAAAAATGCCTCCCCATCCGAGTTGGTAGGTATCCATGGTCACTGTGGCTTGGGCCGGGGCAGGAACAAAAGGTCATCCCTCCAAAATGTCCGGACAGCACATCCACCATATGACGGACGACCAATAGACTCGAATGAGTTGAATTGGGAATGTCAATGGCAGTTCCAGCAGGGACCATTGTACAGCTAGAGTCCAGTGCAGAATTCTCATGTGTAACCGAGCACATGGGAGAAGAGTTATGGTCGATGCTATTGAGCCTAAGGCCCTCGACATTGATTCCACCGTTGGGATATGAGAGTGGCAGATCAGGGAGACATGCATCCTCAGGTTTTGAACTCTCTCCGAGGTCAGAAAGATTTTTCACTGAAGAGTATCTATCCTGGCACCAATGTAGTCTATCACCTGTACAGGATCTAGTAGAGATTTGGATGCATTGATTATAATCCCTAAATGCAGGGCAAGAGTCAGGAAATAATCCCTGGTTTGGGAGAGTAGATGCCTGGTGGGAGCAGTGAGGAGCCAATCGTCCAGATACAGATAGACCTGACTCCCCTGAACTGTCAGGTGAGCTGCTACCACCGCCATCACTTTGGTAAACATGCTGGTGGCTGTGGTGAGACCAAAGGGTAGGGCTTGAAATTAGTAATGATCAACTCCTAGCAGGAAGCAGAGGAACCTCCTGGAGCTTCTGTGCATTTTTATGTGATAGTAAGCATCATGGAGGTCTAACGAGCACATCCAGTCGCTCTCTTGTAGGTACGGCATGATGGACTGTAATGTGACCACCCAGAACTTCTCTTTGGCAACTGACAGGTTCAGGGTAGAGAGGTCCAGAATGGGCCTTAAGTCCCCCATTTTCTTTGGCATTAAAAAGAACCTGGAGTAGAAGCCCGATCCGAACTGATCTGGGGGACGGTTTCGATGGCTCATTTTTCTAACAGCTTGGAAATTTCCTGTGCTGCTGCCACCCTTTGTGTGGGTGGTATGTCCAGGTGATGTCTGGGAGATTTGGGGAACCCACAAAGGGGATAGAGTATCCTCTGGATATGATCTGAAGCACCCAGTGGTCCATTGTTATGGACTCCCATGCCGCTACTTGCAAGGACAATTGTCTCCCAACTGCATCCAGAGTACAGCAGTCGGGCAACCCCTCAGGGTTGCTGCCCAGGTCTGTCCGAGAAAGGTTCTTGAGACCCAAATTTCCTTGGACCACCCCTGCCTCTGGGTCAGCATCCATTCTGTCCCCCTCTGCCTCTGGGGGAAGAAGAGCCTTGAGTGTCCAGGGAATACTGTGACTTCCGGAAACCACATCTTCTTTTGCCTTCTCTGGTTCCGGGAAAAAGGACCTTTGAGGGTTAGAGAAGCAGATCCTGATGGCAGATAGTGTCTTCCCATCCTTCTCACTCTGGACTAATGTCTCCTTGATGGTCTTACCAAAGAGAGTAGAGCTGCCATAAGACTCATTAACGATGCCTTGAAGGGTTCGGAAAACTGACATAACCTGAGCCAGGCATTGTACCTCATGGACACGCCGGACCCAGCCGCCCTAGCCTCTCCTTCCATAGCATGTGAGAGGAGTTGTTAGATACTGCTTTTAAAGTGTCCATCTTCATGGAGAACGAAGTCTTGTCCTCCTGTGACATGGACTTGGGGGGAGACTCCTCCAACTCCTTTACCAGGTCGCATTGGAGTCTGGTGACATGGGCCAGGTAGTTCAGCACCCTAATCGAAAAGGTAACTGAAGCGTAAACCCGCTTCCATAGGCAGTCCATCATCCGCGACTCTCGGTCAGGAGGATGGACTGAGGAACTCTCCTGAGCAAGTTTATTCTTAGTGGCTGCTGCTACCACCATGGCATCTATGGGGGAGCCCTTGTTCCATGCTGGTCTGTCTATGGGGGGCTTAAGATCTTATCCAGTCTTTTTGGGATAGGTTCCATGGTGTCCGGTTCCTTCCATGCCCACGAGGTGACCAGATCCACCAAAGGATACGTGGGAGGGGACACTCAGGAAGTAGATAGGCCTGTGCCGAAAGCCTCCAGGAAGAAGGTTTGGGGGCAGACCAACCTCCCCACTGGAGCAGGATTTCCATGAGGTCTCCAAAGGAGACATCCTCAGGAGGTGACCTAGTGGAATCTTCTCCATCATCCAAGTCCATGTCCTCGGTGAGGGACTCGAGGTAGTCCAAGTGCCTCCTCTTGCACGTATGCTTGCGAGGTACCTCTCTGGTGGGGCTCCACAGGGAGAGCTTGCAAGCCACTTGTTCCTCGGGGGGAACCGTCTGGGGCTCTTCGAGCATAGGCTGTCCCTCTAATACAATGTGGACCGTACACAGAGCCGAGGGGGTCTGGGTGGAGTCTGAGGGGGCAGTCAGTGGTCTCGATCCAGCAGACAGGACCCATTGTACCATGCTGAATGCCGAAGGAGAGCGAAACTCCTGAGAAACCAATAAGGAGGCCGGTCTCGCCAGGTCCGACAAAAGAATCAGAGCTGGGCCCGAGATGGATGGAGCGCCAAGGGAGGGAACTGACCCGACAAAGTCAGAGCCGAAGGAAAAGGTTCCACTCCCTCGGATCCGACAACCAAGCTCTGGCTCCGACAGCAGCTCTGATCCGAACTGGTGAGATCCGAAATGCTCCAGGCAGCTGTCGAAGAAGCAGGCATCATCGGCGCCGACCCCCTGACCAAAGCCAACCTCAAATCTGAATACTCGGAACCTGAAGGTCAGATCGGAGAAGGAGATAAAGGCTGGAAAAAAGGAAGTGAGCTCCCCCCTACTGAGGGAGGGGGGCTGACAAGACCCCTATTTGGATCTCAGTACGGATAAATCTGCTCATCATTTTATCCAGATCAATGTCCAACAAGGACCGGGTGGACCACGACAAGATCACGGACTCCAACCTGGTGGGTCGGGGCACCGAGGTCAGAGAAGCTGAATGTGCCTCCTCCAGCTCCAGGGAGAACCTCAGAGATTGGAGCCAAAGGGAGTCACGGATCTGTGGCGTCTTTGTAGGTGAGTGAGGTTCGGAGACCTCTTTCTCTTTTCCCTCACCTTCGACTCTCTTTCTCTTTCTCTCTCTCTCTACCCCTTTTCTGCTCTACCACATGCTTTGTTACAGGAGGTTGAGTCCCAGCCTGGGAGAGAGGGGAAGGAGAGGCGGCCACATCAGCCGCTGTGACCGAAGCCGGAGACGAGGAAACAGATTCTGAAGGGGGAATAAGGCCTTTGAGGGCCAACTTGGCCTTCCTATCTTTAATGGCGCAGGGGTTGAAGCCCGCACATATGCTGCAGTCCACACTCAGATGGGCAATGCCCAAGCACAAAACATAGAAAGTGTGGCCATTTGCAGGGGATAATGTATGGCCACACACTGTGCAACGCTTGAAAACAAGCTTATCAGCCATACTGCATGAGAAGAAAGAGAACTTAAGAAAAAAAGGCAGTTTCTTTCTAACTGGCACACTCACACCCACTCACCACACTCATACACAGAAAACATTGGCAGGGAGGGAAAGCTACAATCTACACAACAATACAAACTACTCTAACTATCCTAAAACTCTATAGCTCAATGCACCATAACACTAACAAAATTCTGTAGAAAAAAAGATACTGACAAAGGTTTTACCCACTTGACTAAGTTGGAGCTAGAGCCACAATGCAAAAGCTATTTGTGGTAAACGAGATCTGGGGATGGAAGTCAGTGGAGGTGCATTATGGGTAAGGGGAGGAGTTTGGAGCTCAGAGCTGATGTTAGTAAAAGTTGCCAGCTCGGATCCGATACGGATCCATGACCCACAGGTTGAAGACCAAATGAAGCAAACTACTTCAGATTAATAAATATGGGGGTGTGTAAGAAGTGGCAATAATTGTGAGGACAAAATCAAGAGTGTGCTGGGCCCTTGTAGAATGGCGATTTGTACAAAGACACTAGTATTTAAAATGTCAAAGAAGAACTGGACATATTTGTCAGTGGCAATATAGGTTAGATAGTTTACTGATAGATTGCTTAAGTCCCCCACTTGAATGGGAATTTCAGCTAAAATAGCTATCATGTTCAGAAGGGGACATAGAAGGTATTCTATAGCTAATTGTGCAATGGTAATTAATTTTGTTTAGGGTAACTACTACAGTTCTATTCATTATACTGTAATTGCTACTCTTCATATTTACACTGCTACCACTTACTTATTTCATCCTTTTTTCTCTCTTTTAAGCCCTCAAGTTCTTCATGTCTTGCTTTTTGTCCAGTTTTCATTTTTGCTTTAATACAGCTTTAAACATTGTACATAATAACCTTCGAACTTAGTAAAAAAAACATGACAACAAAAAAATTCTAATATAAGTACAGAGCCCCCCCCAACTATATACAATACTCCATAGTCATCTTTCTTTCATTACATGCCTTTTCTTTTCTATCTTCCTTCTCTCCTTTTTTATCCTGTTTCATGGTTATCTCTACATTATTTCTTTCTCTTTTGGGTGCATTAATGGGTTAGTCATGTCATCTGTATATGGCAGACAGGCTATCCATCCACAACAACCTGTATTTTAATTTTATTCTCTCTCTCTCTCTCTCCATCTCATCCCAATTAGTATTGTACCTCATCTCTGTTTTTCACATTACTTCCTCTCAATAGTCCTTTCCAAGAATACCTCTATTCCATCTCCTGTTTGTTTAATTCACCATTCCACTCTGCTGTATATAAAACATCCATTAGCCTAGATGCCAGTGACATCATACATCACTTAAGATATTTTTCTACATTTGTGATTCCTAATCAGGCTCTTTCCTTTACCTTTGTTAACAGTTCCTGTGGTATTATTGGCTTTTCCTCATCCCAAAGTACTCCCTTATCTTTTGTTTACCCATTTCTGATAGATTTTCAGGTGTCAGCCACCAAACAGCTTGCCCTGGGTATAAAGATTGAGGGAGAATAAATAGTTGTAATATTTGAACCATTTGGTCTATCTGCAATTTGATCTTCTTCCATTTAATAAAACTGAGTAATTATGTCATATATATGAGATTATGTATAAAACCCTTATGGTCCTTTACCATCTCTCACAACCATATCCCTAGATACAATAGTCTGGGTTTTCATAAGTCTTCACCTTTTGCTTTTACATCATGTAGTCTCTCCGCATTCAAAAGTATAGTTGGGTCTTCTATGTATTTTATATTCGGACATTGGACCAAACGTACCTATTATCTCCCATATTCAATCCATATCAATTTCACTCTCTGTGAAAGAAAATGGCATCTGCATATTGTGATATCTTTTTTTATTCTCCTTCTTAGTCATAACCTTATATCTGTGATGATCTTATACCCACAGCCACGGATTACAGATGCAAGGCAGATAATATACAGGAAAGGGGGCATCACTGCTCTGTTCCTCTTTCAATCTTAAATTTTTCAAAAAAAACTACGTCCTAATCTTTATTTTTGCTACTGCCCCTTTATAAAAACTCTCCTAAAGATTCACCCAGTCCCTCAGGAGACACTATTTTTCTAATAGCCCAAACAAATAAGACCATCTGACTATACTAAATGTTTTTTGGTATCCAATAATCGTACCACTACACTCTTTTCCTTTACTCTCCATTTTGCGTTATCAATAATGTGTTGAATCTGTTATCCAATACTCTTCTTCTGTCTACAAACCCAGTCTGATTTGGGTGAAATAGTTTTGGAAGAATTCCTGTCAGCGTTTCCACCATATCCACAAGAAGCACTTGCAATGCTTTAATACAGATATTGCTCTATATGATAATGTTAAGAGTGGATCTTTTCCTTCCTTATATATGACAGCAACTACTGCCTCTGCGCAAGTACCAGGTCCATGTCCTCCTCCTTATATATTATTAACCAGTTTAAGCCATATGTTTCCAACTACTTTTCCCCCTCTAATTCCCCAAATTCTACTGGAAGACTATCTCTATCTGCAGTCCTCCCTCTTGCCATTTTCTACCATGTTTTAACTATTTCCCTTAAAGTAATTGGGACATTAAAATTCTTCTTAACCCTCTCTTTCAGTTCTGTCACTTCACCAAAATCTTAAACTTTGTCTTTTCATCCCTTCTCCCGCTGTTTGGATTTTTCTTCTTTATATGATTTCATATGGTACTAGACAAATATATTTAGTATCATTCTAATTTCTGTATTACTTCACCATTTTCCTGTTTCATCTGGAAGACTCCTTTTTCAATTTCTTGTTGCTTAATGTGCAAGTAAATTTAGCTGAATTACTAAAATTGTTTGTTCCATCGCCTACCACTTTTAACTGTATCCTCCCATTTTCCCACTTTTGGAGCACCTCTTTTATTTCACTTTCTCTTTCCTTCACCGTTTTTGTTTTCTGACTTCCTTATTTTTGGAATTTTGCCAATTCATCCATTACTTTCCACCTAATTCTTTTATATGTCCCTTTATTTATGCCATTCCCATATACTTGTCTTTCATTCTTCTTATGATTATCTCAATTTTTTGCATTTCAATCTTGTATTTGACTACATCTGGATCTTATAATTCCCAGGAGTATCTCTTTATGACTGCCATTCTCTAGTAAATATCCATGTAGTCTCCAATGCCTATCTAATTTCTGACCTTGTCGCAATTCTATTTCCAGTCCAATAAAGGCATGGTCAGAAAGCATTACAGGTTGAAAGTATACTTGTCACACACTGTTTGTTTTCTACATTTATATACCCCATGTCTATTCTTGACTAGTTCTGGTATTTGTGTGAGTAATTATCCCTCTACATTACTATCCACCCTTTCAATTTCCAGATATCCACCCAGCCTGTAGTTTTTCAAAACCCTACCCTCTTTGGTGGCATGCCTTGACTTTGGCCCACTGTCTACATCCCTCCTTCCTATTACTATGTTCCATTCTCCTACTATCAGACTGATTCTTTACTGAAACGTGATAATTTAAGCAACTGCATTCCTATCCGTCCTTTCATCTATCTCCCTTTTTCCCATTTTTACATACAGGGTCAGGGTGTCACTTTAACAGTGACAATTATCTAAAGCAAATGTTCACACTACTGATGGATAGCCCCACCCCAGCTGTTCTTCCCTACCACAACATAGACACACACACACATATATATATATATATATATATATATATATATATATCAAATTTAGAGTGTAGTATCCATCTACCGCATGTCTTTAGAATGTAGGAGGTAACCACAGCACCCTGAAAAAATCAACGTGAACGGATGGAGGACATGCAGACCCAAGACACCCCAGTTAAGAATCAAATCAGAGAACCCCTTGCTGTGAGGTGACAATGCTACCTGCTGCATCACTGTGCTGCCCTGAACTAGTGCTTTCCTAATCACTTTAACATTTACCTCTGGGGTAGATATATCAATATATTTGTAAGCCTTCCAACACCACTGAATATGAGCCCGGTCCTTAGTATTTATTTATTTATTTTACATTTGTTGACTGGGATAGTCTGACTAGATGCATGTCCATTTTCAGTGGAGGCCCAGGGAGAAAACTCCAAGGTAAGCAGTTAAGAATACAGATACATCACTGCATATTTAAGCAGTTAAGAATACAAATACAACATTACATATTGCAAATAGAATATTTACAGTGATTACATACATAAGCAAGTTATACAAATTCCACAGATTAGAGTTAATCCCCAGTGTAAATCAGGATTAAGTTACACAATTAAGCTGATTTAACAGTTTTTACTCATTCTAGAAGAGAGTTAGCCAGGTTTGATACATTGACGTAGCCAGTTAAGTGTCAAATGGTGTTTGAGTCTTGTCTTAAAATGCCACAGTGTGGAAAGTAAAGTAATATCAGTTGGGAGAGAGTTCCAGGATCTACTTACAGAGTTGGCAAAAAGAGAGTCACCGGCTGTGTTATAAATTTTGCTACTCTGAATTAGTAGTCTGTTAGAGTATCAAAGCGGTCTAGGATTGTTATAAGGGGTGATAATATTTTTAAGTGCGGGAATGTTGTCTGGATTATAAAGGATTTTATAGGCCATTATCAGTTGGTTGTAGTGGATTAGGCTAGGTAGTTCAAACCACCCAAGCTGGTTTAAATGGATACAATGATGTGTCCTAAAAGGCAGCCCAGTGGCAAATCTGGCAATGTGGTTGTCGCAGATTGAGAGTTTGTTAAGGACAGACTTGTTTAAATTAAAGAGTAGAGGGGATGCATACAGAAGAGTTGAAAGAAGGTGACAGCGAGCTATGGAAATTTTAGCTGGAGGGGTTAGGAAGGCATTTATTCTGTAAAGTGACCCTAGTTTTTTGTTAGTAGTAATACCACTGTGTCCCCTTGTTTCCCCCCATGCCTATCCAGCTATCATTATAAGATCTTCCTTATTAAGGCACTCAGATTCTTTCATTTTTTTGTGTGCGTCTCTTGTAAAGTTATTACATGTAGATATTCGCATTTATTTTATTGTATAATCCTGCCTAGCTTTACTCTGTTTAACATTCCACTTGCATTTCAGGAAACCACTTTTAGCCTCTCTCCGTCTACCCTATTACTTTCAATCTGTTGCATCATTTATAGCCTACAGCCATCTTTTTTTTATCCTTTCTTAGTTTACACCCTTCCTTTCCTGTGCACCAACTTTGCAGCTTCCATTTTCTTTCTTTCTTTAACAATCGGCCTCCTCCTTCGCTGTTTACTATCCCCTCCTAACTGTTTAACTATGTACGTATTTACAGTTGCTGCTTCTTCATTTGGAGCCTGTATTCCTCCAAGTAGCCGTCCCTTCCTCACCAACTACCCTGCCATAACTATTAAACTGAGCAATTGGTGAATGTCTGCAGTCTCCGTCCTTTCTGACTCCTCTTTCTAGCTCCCCGTGCCTTATTTCCTCTCTTCTATCTCTCTCTTTCCCCTTTTTTTATGTACTGATCTCACTAATATAGCCTCATCTCTTCTTCATAGATAGCTTTATTACAGTTAGCCATGTCCTAACTTGGACACCTACAAAAGGAAGGTTAAGCTTGCAGCTAGTATATTATAGTAATAACCCACGCCTGGGGGTGGGTAATGCTGGATTTACCCACGGTTGGTGTGGTTTGGTCATGAGGGCAAAGCCTGAGTGGCCAAACAAAGCCAACTGTGGGTAAATCCAGCATTACCCACACCCAGGCGTGGGTTATTGCTATTATACAATGACATTATTTAAGAAAAAAATAATTACTTTTCTTAAATAATGGCATTGTATAATGCCTCCTTGCTGCCCTTCTGCAGCTGTCTGGTATTCTGCGGCAGTTCTGATGTACTGCGCATGCGTATGCCTACGCAGTATGTCAGAGCTGTGGGCAAAAGCAACAGAGAAAGCAAGATCTCCGTTGCTTTATACAAACTGTTTTGCTATGTTAAATGGGTTTAACATAGCGAGACAGCTTTAAAAAAAGCAAAGGAGAATCTCGATTGCATTTTTTAAAGCTGTCTCGCTATGTTAAACCCATTTAACATAGCGAGACAGTTTTGAAAAAAGCAACGGAGAAAGCTAGATCTCTGTTGCTTTTTACAAATTGTCTCGCTATGTTAAAGGAGTTCAACATAGCGAGACAGCTTTAAAAAAAGCAACGGAGAATATAGGTTGCTTTTTTAAAGCTGTCTCGCTATGTTAAACTCGTTTAACATAGCGAGACAGTGTGAAGCAACGGAGATCTTGCATTCTCTGTTGCTGTAAAAAACAAGTTATATTAATGGAAAAAGTCCGGGCGACCAGACCTTTTTCCATTACTATAACTCTGATTTACAATGTGCACACTGACCAATCAATGTGCACGTTTTTGAATATTAATGGGGGGTCGTTGTATAATTTTCAATAAATTACAGGTAGGTCATACTGTCTATAAACATGTAATGATTAATATTTCAGAGATACTGCAAGACTTTATGAGTTTTAAAGTTATACCTTCTAAGAGTTGAAGCTTTAAGTAAAACATTTCTGGAAAAAGGTGCAGCTTATATTACACCTCTTAAGACAACTTCTTTGTTCCAGTTCTTGATAACTTGCTGTATGTATATTATATATAAAAAAAGACCCCAGTTGGAGTGGAAAAGCAATTCATAGTCACAAAATAGCACACTCTTTCTGCTTTGGTATTATTCAGTGTTTTTCATTTGCTTCATCGTCTTTTAATAATTATTTCCCTTTGTAATCCAGCTAAAATAATCATAACTCTACTGTCTTTTCAATTCTCATAATTACAACAATACATTTTACCTCTTCCTTTACCATTCATGTCCTTCAACTCCACTTTTCTTGGTTCAACTTTGATCTGGCAGCCTGTATATTTTCCAGTCACACACCCTTTCTCCACAGTCTTTCAAGCATCAGAAAAAAGAAGTTGTTTTACCATAAAGTTCCATTTGTGTTGTTGATCTTCATCCATTCATCATCGATGGGTTATCAGTTCCGTCCTCGGAACCAAGTCGGCCTTATACCAAGCTTGCGCAAGCCAAAAACTCTCAAGCTAAGCTCTTACCCATAGTACCCTTCTCCCTGTTACTTCAGATCAAGTTTGCCCGTAATTAGTAAAACAGATGCTGTCTCTGAGCAAGGACCCTAATTCAAGAGTTGGACCCAAAATATCCCCCAGGAGCCTCTAGGAGGGGGGAGGAGGGTGGGACGTGATGAATGGATGAAGATCAACAACACAGATGGAACATTATTCTACGACATAACTTCTTTATCTGATGTTGTTAATCTTCATTCCATTCATCACTGATGAGACAGAGTCCACAGCTATCTCTTGTCACTTAGGCGGCCCTTATGGAAGAATTTTCCTGAGCACCACTGAGCCAAATGAAGCTCTTTCCCTGAAGACCAGATCCAATTTGTAATGAGCGATAAAGGTATGAGGAGTAGCCCATGTAGCTGCTGCACAAATGTCATCCATGGAAGCTGTAGAATGTAACGTTACAGACATTGCCATTGATCTGGTGGAGTGAGCTTTGATTTTCTCTGGTTTAGGCTTTCTCTCATGATAAGTGAAGATTATACAGTCTTTAAGCCATTTAGATAAGGTCACTTTAGAAACTGACTTTCCCATTTCAGGACCAGAGAAAGATATAAATAACTGGTCTGATTTGCGGATAGTTTTTGTCCTAAGTAAAATCACAATTGTGTGTGGACATCAAGTAAATGTAAACAATACTCTCCTTTGTATGAAAATTTAGGAAAGAACACTGGTAAGTCAATAGTCTGGTTGACAGAGAACTCAAAAATTACTTTGGGATGGAAGGATTGGTTTGGAGTGATACTCTGTCCTTATGGAAAATCAAATAGGGATGCTTTATGCATAGAGCATGGAGCTCGGAAATGCATCTGGCCGATGTAATGGCCACCAGAAAAAGAGACTTCCAAGATAGAAACTTAATGTCACAAGTGGCTGCAGGCTCAAAAGGAGACCATGTTAAAGATCAAAAAACTAGTGTGAGACTCCATGGTTCTATGGGCTGCTTAACTGGAGGTCTGGAGTGATAGACTAATTTCAAAAAGGTTTTGTTCAGGCGATGTGAAATTAAGGAGGTGTCACCAAAACCATTATGAAAGTTTGAAATGGCAGCTAAATGAACTTGTGTAGTTGATGCAGCGGCACCCTCTTCAAAGTTTGACAAGTACTGCAGTACGGCAGAGACCGGTGCTGAGTATGGGTCCAGTTTTCTCTGTCTATACCAAATCAAAAATGTTTTCTAATTGTCAGCATAAAATTTCCTGGTGGATGGTTTATGCAAAGCTAGAATAACATCACATACTGGAGAGGAGATATTACTATGCCTGGCGATCAATGGAAGTGGAGAAGCGAAGCTGTGAGCTTGAGACTGGTCAAGTTTAGGTGGGGCAAACCTTGGGGGTGAGAAATCAGATTTGGAGTTGGGTCCAGTATCCATGGTTGGCGAAGTAGGTGAGGCCAGAGGAAGGGGAACCACACCTGTCGAGGCTTTGCTTTTCAACTGAAGTGCTTTCTTCATGAATTGAGGAATCAGAGGGATGGGAGGATAAGCATATAGAAGTCCTGTGGGCCAATCGTGGATTAGAGCATCCCTTGGGGACTCCCCCTGCAGGGGAATTAGAGCGAAGTAGTTGCTGCATTTGTGGTTTGACAGGGAGGCGAATAGGTTGCAGCAAGGCTGGCCCCAATGGCTGAAAATCTTTGCCGCTATGTTGGAGTTGAGGGACCACTCGTGAGGCAGAAGAATGCATCTGCTCAACTTGTCTGCTATCACTTTGGAATTCCCTGGGATATGCATTGCCATCAGAAAACGGTTGGAAGCTATCGTGCAATGCCATGGCCTCTTGACATAGGGGGTAGGACTTGGTTCCTCCTTGTTTGCTGATATACCAAACTACTGACATGTTGTCTTATTGGATAGCAATTGTTCCTAAAGGAAGGGCAGACTGGAATGCTAGCAATGCCAAAAGCACTGCCCTCAGTTCTAGAATGTTTATATGCAGATTGGCCTCTATTTCTGACCATGTGCCTTGGAATGTCATTCCCTGAAAATGCCCCCCCCCCCCCTATCAGGGAAGCATCCATGGTCACACAGTGGCGCTGGGCTGAGAGGGATGGAAGGGTTGCCACCAAAATTCTGTTTCTGACTTCATCCATTAAGTTAGGTCTTGCTTGCATCGATTTGTTATGCGAATCTGGAAGGACAAAGGATGACGGTTTGGATACCACTGGGTTAATAAAAGCCATTGTAGTCTCATGTGAAGCCCTGCAAAGGGTACTATTGAAATTGAAGCTGCCATTGAATCCAACAGCTGCAGGACCTCTCAGGCTCAAACCATGTTGGGGCAGAGTATCACTCGGAGCTGGATCCTTAGTCTTTGCAACCTGTGCTGTGGGAAAGATCACCCCCTATAAATTCCAAAGATTGGGTTGGTGTCAAATTGGATTTCTCCCAGTTTATAGAGATTCCCAGAAGATTTGCCAAAGAGAGGGTGTAATACAAGGCTGTTACCAGTAGGTGCTTGGTGGGGGCGGTAAGGAGCCAATCATCTAAATATGGAAACACCCAGAATCCTTGCAGTATGAAGTGAGCTGTCACTACTGTCATGCATTTGAACACTCTGGGGGCTGTAGAGAGTCCGAAGGGCAGAACATGGTATTGGTAATGATTGGCTCCCAGCCAGAAGCGAAGGAACCTTCAGGAGCATTTGTCCATTTTGATGTGGCAATACCCATCCTGCAGGTCTATTGAGCACATCCACCCTCCTTCCTCCAGAAAGTGGAGGATGGACTGAACCGTGCCCATCCGGAATTTTGTCTGAGTGACAAACTTGTTTAAACTGCTGAGGTCCAAAATTGGTCTCCAGTCCCCTGTCTTTTTTCACACCAAAAAGAATCTTGAGTAGAATCTGGATCCAATCTGGTTGGGTGGGACTTTTAGATGACTCTTTTTTGATACAGCTTTTCTACATATCTTTAGAGCTGCTTCTTCATTTTGACTGGGTGAAATGTTGGGAATTTGTTTTGTTGGCTTTGGGTAGGAATCAAATAGAATTTGGTAACCTCTGCTTATTATCTTCTGCACCCAAGAATCGGTTGTAATTAATAGCCAGGCATAGTGGTGCACAGAAAGACGTCCCCTGACTACTTCCAGAGGAAAGCAATCGGGCCACTCTTCAGGAGCACTGGTAGGGTTGACCAGAGAACGAGTCTCTGGCACCCTGATAATGCGGACTCCCTCTGCCGCTGTAGGGGCATCTTCCAGAAGAGTTGCCCCTCTGCCTCTGGGGGTGAACTCACCACGTGTGTCACAAAAAGGACTCTGAGACTTTTTGTACCACAATTTTCCACTTTTCTGGTTCCAGGAGAAGGAACGCTGAGGAGTGGAAAAACATACACCAACAGCAGACAGAGACTTGCCGTCCTACTCACACCTGCCCTTTACTTTAGGGCCAAACATGGAAGATGCTTCCACTGGAGCATTAAGGAAGGAAGACTTAAAGGGATCCGTGAAGTTACAAAAGTGCATCCAGGCATGACGTCTTCTAACTACACCTGAACCAGCAACTCTTGCTGCCCATTTGGTTGCATGTAAAATTAACCTCATAGATGAATTAGATATTGATTCCAGGGTTGCTAGCTGTGAGGCGACCTTGTCATTAACCTCATCAGACACCTGTCCTGACAGAGTACCAGAGAGTTCGGAGATTAAGTCTCTCTGGAATGTGATGAAATGTGCCAGATAGTTCAAGGATTGAATTGCAAAGGTCGATGAAGAAAAAAATTGCTTCCCCCATCTGTCCACTGTTTGGGACTCCCTGTTAGGTGGGCAAACAGTGTGGCTCTTTCTTTGCGGCCGCCGCCACCACCACCATCGCATCTACTGGTCAACCTTTCTTGTCTTGTCTCTGTGGGATTGTCTCAACAGAGTCAAGGTTCTTCCGGGTGTGCTGCACCACAAGCTGAACTAGCTCATCTGCAGGTGAGGTCACCCAAGAGGTAGATGGTCAAGCAAGAAAAGCCTGCAGGAACATGGATTCCTCAGAGGAAGGGGTTTGGGCTTCCAATCACCCCTCTGTTTCAATATCTCAAGGATGTTCTCAAAGGAAACATCTTCAGGGGGTGATCGTGGGGACCCTTCCCCTTCATTGTAATCCATACCTTCTGTAAGGGCCGCCTCAGGGGAGTCCACGTGCTTCATCCTGCATGAATTCTTCCTTGGAACTTCCTCAGCGGGAGCTTCTAGGAGGACCCGGAGGAAAGGGCACCCTGCAATAGAGTCTCCTGGGACTCTTGAGCTCAATGTCCCGGGACGGTGGCCTGTGACAGCTGCAGCATAGTGGGAGGACATGGTTGGGGTTCTGATGCCGCAGGCTTGCCTACAGAGGAAAGGGCCTTCTCCACTGCTTGGAATGCAGGGCCGCCCGAACAGGAATGGGAGCCCAGAACCAAGAAGGACAACCTCAGAACCGGGGTCACACCCCGCTCCATTGAGCCCGCTCCCAGCAATGAAGTCTGAAGAGGGATTGGTACTAACAGAGCTCCTGGCACTGTGGATGGTACCATAGACAGGATCAGAACTGAACTCGGTACCAAGAAGCCTGTAGTCCAATCCTGGATCTGAGAAAGACCTGGTCTTTTACTTATTGCAGATGTCCACCAAAAAGGTTTACTCTTCCTTACGGAGGATGATTTAATCCTGTCGGGTATTCCTTATTCCATGCATCTATATAAATGCTTGTATCGTACTTTGATATAGTTTTGGATACTGGTGCCTGTTCTTAGAGAAGGGGAGGGGGATGTGAGGCTGTTTATACCATCCCTCAGGAGACTGTAATCAGCTTTGGAGAAGTTTTTTTTTTTTGTTTGACCCTAGCTAGAGGGGGGTAGGGGGAGATGGTGACTTCGAAAGTGACTGCTTTATGTTCAGATCTTACCAGGAAGGATGATACTGCAGGAATGCTGCAGTGGTTACAATGCTGGTTAATACCAAGTCCAAGATATTATCACCTCTTGTGGGGGTATCAACTAGCTGTCCCAAAGAATTTGCATTGACAAAACTGAGGCATCTCTGGGCATTTGTATTCTGGCATGATTAGGTCTTCCAGTCTATGTTTGGGTAGTTAAAGTCACCCAGGGTCAGGGTAAAGGGTTGAATCTTAATCAATTTGAAAAGGTCCAGATAGGTGGACTGGGCATCTTGAGTAAGATTTAGGAGCTGGTAGCTAGCTATGATTTATATAGGGGTCTTGTCAATGGTTAACTGTACCTGGAGTGTCTCCTGTGCGTCATACTGTTTGACCAGCCTGGAGCTGTGTATGTCTTTAATATATATTGAAACTCCACCTCCTTTGGCTTTACTGCCCTCAGTTTGGGGTTGGAATGAATGATAGGATGAGTAACTAGGTAAGGCTGAGGTGATTTCTGCAGCTTTGAACCAGGTTTCTGCAACTGCACAGATGTCAGCATTTTCCAGGGTTAAGTATGCTTGCAATGAGTGCACTTTCATGTTTAGAGCTTTTAGCAGCATGATCTTTAATCTGTGTTCTGTTGAAATTTTTATGTTGGTTGTTTTAACCTTATCACTTTTCCTAAAAAAGGCAGTATGGGGGAGGCAACAGCCTTGGCCAGAAGCCTGATGCCCAGGTGAGAGAGATGCAGGCCATCTCTGGCAAAGCATCGTCGTTAGCTGATCATATCTTCCCATGCTGTCAGGTACTGGATCCCCCTGGAATGACACCAGAAACTAAGCCAGTTGTGGATTACCTTTTCAACAGAAACTGTATGTGCAATCCAGTTTAGAATGTTTTCCAGGGCTGTAGCACTGTTACCTGGGAGAATATTATGCTTATGGTTATTTAGTTTAGGATGGGAGATGAGGAGTTCATTGTTGTGGAATTTAGGAATAAGTTTATTGTAGGGTAGCATTTCTAAATAGTCAAGGTATAGTAAAGTTAATTCACTCCCTTTTTGAGTACTATTAGCCCTGATAATATTTTTACTAGGAAGTGATATTTCAGAATCAAGTATACGGGGCTTTAGCCATGTTTCAGTTATGGCAAAAATATCTGATGTCTTGATGGAAATCCAAGTATGGAGTTCTGAAATGTTATTACAGAGGCTGTGAGTATTTAAGGAAATTAATTTAAGCTGTTTGGGTGAGTTTGAGAGAGGTTGGTTTGGATTGTTTTGGTAATGGTAGTGTGGTCCTTGTTTTGGAAAGAGATAGGTGAGTTAAATAGGAGGGAGAGTGGCTTAGGATATGTTTTGCCTACTGGGGAGTCAGGATGGAAGGAGGGGCCGGGGCTGGGTTGCATGTCCCCACAGAGTGGTAAAACAGAAAATGTATATGTTTGATAAGCTAGTTTTGGTTTAACTTTAGCATCTAGCTTTATTTTGGCACAATAGATATGAGGGTTTAGTTATGAAATAAAGATTAGGTGAGTCATTGTATATACTAGAAGTGATTAGTGATGAAGTGGGGATTTTTGAACAGTTAGAGGTGGAGCACATAGTAGGAAAAGGTGTACAAGATTGAATGATGTATTTTTTTTTTCAATAATAATTCTTTATTATTTTTCAACTTGTTCATACACACATTTGACCAGGAAATACACAGGTAATTTCCAAACAATACTTCTAACAACAATCCTACAACATATGTACATTATATACATGAATGCTTCCATTTTTAACAAAAAAGATTATGTGAAGAGTCTTATCAATAGGTATAGTATCTTACAATAATTTGATTTCTGATAAAATTTGACTTTATAGTATTTATATCCAAGGGTTATCCTGGGCTCAGTACATTAAGCCAGTATAATATTGAAAATTTGTTCCCAGATCTTCAGATTATTTATATGTTTGGTATGATCATTAATTAGTAATTTGTGGGCTAATATGTGTTTTATCGCTAAAATCTTGAAGTTGTCCCATGATGTTTGAGAAGGATTCAACCAATTTGTAGCTATACAGAGTTTCATTAACAAAAAGATATTCATAAGTATGGTCATTTGGGATCTAGATAGATTATTTAGGGGGATATGTAATATAGTAAATTCCCAAGAAAGCGTTGATTTTTGATAACCCATCTTTTGCAGTTGTAGTTTTAAGGAATTCCATAGTTTGTATATACATTTACAGCTCCAGAACATATGAAGGAGGTCAGCAGTTTCATCTTTACAATATGGGCATTTAGGAGAATTTTTAGAGTTAAATTTATGCAAGCTAAGACATGTATAGTATGCATTATTAAGTATCATGAGTTGGGTAAATGTTAACTTTTGGAGGGAAATTGATTTTATTGTTAAATTAATTGCTTTTAATATTTTCTTTTCTTCAATCAATGTTATTTTTTCTTTCCAATAGTTTGACAAAAGGAGGTGATCTTGATATTTAAAGTCTTTTATTAGTTTATATGTAGATGTTATAAACTTAGTATCTTGTAAGAGGGCTTGCCATAAATTTGTACATTTCGTTAAGTCCTCATCCTTAATGTTTAAATCTTTGAAGTAGCTTAGAGATAGATCTTTAATCTGTCTCAATATGATTAAATATGATTTGGGAATGTTCATTTCCTGTCTTAATTCATGAGCCGAATAATTCAGATAAGGGTATATATCACGTAGAGTTAAGTTTATTATAAGTGGAAATTTTTTTAGATCTATTAATTGATTATTAATTCTCAAGTTGGGATTTCTATGAAAAGGTTGTAAGATCAAGTGTTGGATGAGATTTAATGAACTAAAGAGATTTTGTAATAATGTTATATATATTTTAATATGCTCCATTAGAGCAAATGATTTAAAGGTATCTTTTCTTATGAAAGGTAATGATTTAGGATTAATATTCAGACTCTCAGCATGTTTGTAATTCAATCTTAACCAGCTTGGGGACCAATTATTACTACGTGTATCATAATTAGCAATTCTTAAAATTCTATTAGCATTTATTATTAAGTAATATTTTTCAAAGTTGGGTAATTCTAAACCACCTCTATTTTTTGGGGTCATCAATTTGTTGTATGAAATTCTAGTTTTTCTTGGTTCCCATATATATTTAGCAGATTCCGTGTGAATTTGTTTAAAGAACTTCTTAGGGATTAGAACTTGAGTAGATCTGAAGATATATAATAGCCTAGGTAATACATTCATTTTAATAATTGAGACCTTTGCTAGTGGTGGTAATTTCAAGTTATTCCATCTCCTTAGGTCAGATAGAATGTGATCCCAAATTAGTTTAACATTATTAATATAAAAGTCCTTATTATCTGTGGAAAATGTAATACCTAAATATTTAATCTTTTCTTCAGATTTTACTTGCCCCACCAATGGTAAATGTGAAAAGGGTTTCGGAGTTTTTAAAGGAAATAAATTTTTTAAGGTTTATTTTGTAGTTAGATATTACTGCAAAATCTTCGACAGCTCTTAGTAATTTTTGTGGTATATGAAACTGGTATTGTACAGTATATATTGAGGTCATCTGCAAAAGCAGCTATAGAAATCTTGGTACCATAAAGTATTGGGGGCATTATGGTATACATTTTGTTTAATATGTAAAAATAAAGGTTCTAATAGATAGAGGACAACCTTGATGGGTTCCATTTTTAATTTGTATTCTTTTGGAAAAAATCTTATTGATGTATAAAGTTGTATAGGGATTATTATATAATATTTGTAATGTTCTGATGAATTCTTGCGGTATATTAAAATATGGTAAAATATGAAATAGAAATTTTATGTTAACTCTATCAAAGGCTTTTTGTGCATCAATAATAAGTGCATACAATTTTAAGTTCCTTTGATTAGCATAGGAAATTAATGTATGAAGTTTTAAACTATTGTCACTGGTTTGCCTAGAAGTTAAAAAAACAACTTGATCATTGGAAATAATTAAATTCATTATTTTCTTCAGCCTATTAGCTAAAATAGAAGTCATAATTTTAGTATCAATATTTAAGAGTGATATGGGCCTATAATTATCTGGGTTTTGATGATCCGAATTTTCTTTGGGTATAAGAATTGTTTTGGATGCGTTAAAGTGAGGGTCATTGATTTTATTATTAATTATATAATTAAATGTATATGATAGTATTTTAACAATCGTACTACAAAATGTTTTATAAAACTCTGGAGTAAGAACATCAGGGCCCGGCGCTTTAAGGGATTTCAAATTTTTAATTGTTGTTATTTCTTCAGTGGAAACTGATTTAATTAAATCTTTTTGCAATTTATCATCTATTTTCGGGAAATTAATTTTTTGTATAAAATCATTATTAGTCTCATTTGTAAGTGACTCATCTTGATCACCATAAATTTGTTTGAGAGTATATCAATTCAAATGTATTGATAATATCTTCAGATTTTGTATATATTTTGTCCTTGTAGTGTATTTCCGGAATTTGAGAGGGTGATTTAGATTGGTTAATAATTCTTGCTAAAGCCCTTGATGGAGTTTGAATATGATTAGCATATCTTGCAAGCATTTTAGTTTCATGAAATGCTAACCTATTATTCTGGATCAAGAAAAGGTCTTTCTGACATTTGAATAATTCCGTTTCTGCTTGTATGTTATGATTTTGCATTAATTCCTGATCTAGAGTTTTAATTTTAGCCTCTAAGATTTGTTCTTCTCTGAGATGTTTTTTTTTTTATAATAAGAGGCTTTTTGAAGGAAAACCCTCCTTACTTGAGCTTTAGTTGCTGCCCATTCAATATCAGGTGTATGTTGCTGTTTGGCTAATTTAATCAGTAAGGAACTGAGAATGTCTTGAATTTCCTGGATTCTTTCTTTTTTATTTAACAAGTTTGGATTTAAGGACCAATTATAGCCCCTGTGTGATAGACTATTTCTAAGGTCTTTGGCAAAACTTAATGTAATTTTAGAGTGATCTGATAGATAGCGAGCTTGTATAGATAACTAAGGGATCAAGATTAATCAGTGTTTCCCAAATTAGAAAAAATCTATTCTAGACCACATTTTATGACAAGTTGAATAAAATGTAAAACTATTTGTGTTGAGGATTATTTACATATTTAAAGGGATCATATAATTCAAAGTCATACTTGAGTTCACTTAATGCTAATACTACTTGACTATTAAATGACCTTTGTGGACATGATTTATCCAATTTAGGATTCTGATAGGCATTCCAGTCCCCTCCTATAATTATATAGTGGTTATTATATTGGTTTAAAATAGGATAAAGTGATGCTAAGAAGGACTGTTGATTAGTACATGGTGCATATATGTTAAGAAGTATGATGGGTTTATCATAAAGAGTAGAAGCGAGAATCACATAGCACCATCTTCCTTCTTTATCCATTTTAGAATCTAAAATTTTGTCTTGATATTGATTTTTTATAATTATCGCAACTCCCACATTATTAGTTTTGCCTTCCGAGGCTATAATTTCTCTTATCCATTTTTTCTTTTTAATTTCTGTCCATTGATCATTGGTCAAATGAGTTTCCTGAAGTAATATAAAACATGCCTTAGCTTGCAGAAATAAATGAAGAAACAATTTCCTCTTTTTCAAGTTCTGGAGCCCCTTAGTATTCCATGAATCTATTTCCCGCATTCCAAAAACTTTATCTTATGTAAGTATTCTAGAAATCGGGGAAAGTATGATAAAATCAGTTGACTTTTAAACAGATATATGTTATGAAAGCATTCTTGAAATCCCGTCCCATACCAGTGCCTACCCACTATACCCCTGGACCAGGAAATATATAGGTCTTTAACGTAGCTAAAAATTATAAAGATTAATAACACTGACGAGTATACATTATAGAAATTAAAACAAAAAGATAGATAACATATAATGGACCTATATACTCTACAACTATGTCTACAAAGCCTAATCTACACATTCCCTATTAAACACTACTAGTCATCTACACCTCTTGTCATTACAGTTGAATTAGAAGAGTCAGAGAAAAACATAATACAAAGATGTATGGATATTATCATTTGTCTCCATTGGACCTCCATTTCTTATTTAACAGTAATACTTTAGGACATTACTAGCCATGCGTTCGCCGATTAATGAAACCATTGTGTTCATAAAATATCTAACAAGCTTGTTTGACCTTTGTTTATATGTGTAACTACACATAAACCTAGAATCCAATTTAAGACACTATCGTCAGCTATAGATACACTAAACATCCTTAGTTCACTCTAGAAAAGTCTTTCTACTACCTGGAGGACAAACCATATAAGTTTTTAGTAACTCAAACTAATGTAGGTAAACAAACATATACACATTTAGTTAAGTAACCTAATCAGTAATAATCTTAGGTAATTAGTCATGCATTTTTCGGACAAGCAATTTCAATTTTAGCAAAAAGCTTATTTGACACTGGAAAAACTTACATCAATAAATGACAAAAGGGTTTAGATTTCGACCTTTAGGCTCCAGAGCTTCCATAATCATAGGCTATATAACCTATACCTAATGTTCTCTGTAGCCTCAAATGTGTGTTAAGAATATTTTGAGTGATCCTGTCAGTTACCTAAGTCCTATATTGGTAACTCTTATCAAAGTGTTTTTATACTAGATATAAGCTATAAGAATAAATCATGTTATAAAATATCTATAAACATGTATTAACATCTTATTAACATTAAATATTCCCTTACAGTTTGATCTATGAACAAAATAAGGTAAAAGTGTAACATCAGAAATCATTAGACATCTCAGTGTGTTTACCAAAAGAATATCATAATAGTTTTAATTAAAGCCCAAATTTTAGTATTATATGTGGGACTGATTCCTATTGATAAGTTCAATAACATAGATTACATGTAAGGGAAAGTTAAATCTATATAGGTAAGATATGAATGTAAACTGGTTAAAATATGTTATGTAATTACCACTTGGTACACTAACTAAAGTAGTTCCTAACCCCTAGTGCGAGAATTCTTTCACCCTCAGATGTGTTTCATGTGTTTGTTTATGTCACTGTATAGTTGCACAAATTAAGTATTTTACTTGGTATGTACAAAACATTGATAGTGATACTGGGGCTAATGTTTGTGTTTAATGTGATTATACCCGTACAAGAGACTTTATTTTGAGTTTATTTTAAATTTTCCAGTCCTAGAAACTCTTCATTGGATTTCTGACTAACCAGAGTGACTGCCGACTTCGCGATGGGGGACCCTTTATCCAGACGGACTTCCGGAAGCACCACATCAAAAATACGCCCTCTAAAGCAGCAAAACCATTTTGGCTCCATTCGTGGGAAAGTTAGACGTCGTGAAGGCTGTAAATCTTTGGAAATACCTCTGCGAATGTAAACAACTCGAAATAAAGGTCGTACCTGTTGAAAAAACGGCCTAGTAAAGGAAATTACCAAACAAAGCAAAAACAAGACCTCGACTTGTAGTATGAGGTGAATCCGACCTCGGATGTCTTGCCAGTCCCATCGGATTTTTATTCTAGCTCTCTGAAGCAGGTAATCTTTTAAAAAACGCCAAAAAAGTAGATTTAGCTTCTTTTTTTGTTGTAACTGAATATCTAGTCCCATCAAGTGTAAATATTAATGTATTTGGGTACTTCATTTGAAATTTTACTTGTTTTTCAATAAGAAACGTGCAATAGGGAGCTAATAACTGTCTGGCTTGCCTAATTTGCAAAGGCAGGTCCTGAGCCAAACAAATTCTGTTGTTTTTCCACATAATAGCACCTCCATTTTTCTTTACAGTTAGTAATATTTTGTTGACATCGTGAAAGTTAAGAATTTTAGCATAAACAGGTCTTGGGATATTTGAAGCTTGGGATTCCCTCAGGGCTTTGTGGGCTCTCTCTATTGTTATTTGTTGCGCAGTTTCTGAGTCACTGAATAATGTTGTCAGTATTTGTATGATTGATGGGATTAATTCATTGTATTGTACAGATTCCAGCATTCCTCTGATGATTATATTATTTCTCCTGGATCTCGAGTCTAGATCAATAATTTTAGATTGTATAGAGTGAATGTCCTGTTCCTGTGAATCAGCCTTTTTGGCAAGCAGTGTTATTTTGTCTTCATTCTCAGTGATTCTAGCTTCATTTTTATCCATTCTTTCCAGAATTTGACTGCAAGAAATTCCAAAGGATTGGACTTGGTTAGATAGTTCTTTTAACGCTTCTTGGATAGGAAGTAAAGCTGTTTTAATATCTTCCATGTTTGCCAGTTGATCTGGTTTATTTTTATTCCCTGGTTTTAATTGCTCCTGGTGTTTTGTAATTTTCTGTCTTTTCGGATTTAAATCTTTCTCCGGTGATAGAAGTTCTGAGAATTTAGTTTTTGTAGTTGTGTCCATATTTTTTCCTTCTTTCGACATTATAGATCAGTATTGGAACTTCATGTAACTAAAGTGTAGTTAGGCCAACTGTTCTGAGCACTTGGTTCCTTTGTTTGAGACTCTATTCAGAGTCAAATGACCTGCTATAATCCTGCTTGATTTGTTAATTCTTCAGGTTCAATCACCTCTTGTGAGATACTTAGTTGAAGTTAAAGTTGTTCTTTCTTAGATTTACTGTTAAAGAGATTGTAATATATCCTCTGGGTTAGATTTTCCTCTGATTATATTGAGAGCTGTAGATTAGTAGTGTTTACAGAACGGCAGCCATCTTTGAATCACGAGTGATGTATTTTTAAGTTGTAAGGTGATACAACAAAGAGTAAGGATGCACTAATATTCAAGAGAAGCATGGTATAGGGCCTTGTAATGGCATTTGACCCAGTGAGCACTGACTTCCCAGCACTTACAGTGGTGGCCGCTTTACCCATGCCGCAGCAGAGTAAAGAAAACTTAAGACAAGGAGAGAAAAACAAAGGAAAAATGGACCAAGACCAAAGGATGAGGAGTAGATCACAGACTTAACCAAGGTATCTAGCAATAATATAGTGCATAATATTTCCAATTACTCATTGACTGATCCTGAATTGGAAGTATTCAGTAAAGGGTTGACTTTTAGTCAAGCAGAGAATGGGCATACTTCAGATTCTTTAACAGATTTGAGACTGCTTGCGAGGAATTGAAATCTCTTTTTTTTCCCTACACATGAATTGACTCAAAGTCTTATAGGAAACCTAGCACTTTTATTCCAGTAAGTCAACTGGTAGTGAGTGTGCTTCAAAATGTTTGTGAAAAAGACTTATATGACATGTTTGAGTGGTCTAATAGGAATTCTAATGGCTCATTAATTTACACAAAAAGAGAAACTTGCTTTAAAATCATTAGAGAATAATGAGGAATTCATAATCTAATCAGCTGATAAAGGTGGAGCTATAGCAGTGATGGATAGGGTTAAATATATGGAGGGGGTGCTGAAAATTTCTAAGCCTGACAAAGAAGGGTATGATGTGGAGCCACAAAACTTACACGCTGTTCAATATATTCTCCCTAATGTTCACCACACTTGGCACATCATGTCTGAAGTTTCTGTAACCCTGCAAAAAAAGTTTTAAATCTGGTCTTTGAAATACTTCTCTGCTGCTGCAATCACTGAAGTACTGCTCTGCTGCTGCAATCACTGAAATACTGCTCTGCTGCTGCAATCACTGAAGTACTGTTCTGCTGCTGCAATCACTGAAGTACTGTTCTGCTGCTGCAATCACTGCAGTACTGCTCTGCTGCTGCAATCACTGAAGTACTGCTCTGCTGCTGCAATCACTGAAATACTGCTCTGCTGCTGCAATCATCTCCGAATCACTCAAAAATCGCTGCCCTTTCATACTCTTTTTAAGGTTTGGAAACAGGAAATAGGCAGAAGAGCAAGATCTAGTGAGTAGCATGGATGATCTATGCACTCAAAAACCCAATTTCGTTAAAACATCCATCGTTTTGCCAGCCTTGTGAACAGGTGCATTGTCTTGCAAAAAGAAAACTCTTTTCTGCAGCTTCCCTCTCCTTTTTTCTTTCAATGCCTCCTTTAATTGGCACAGCAAGTTACAGTAGTATGCTGCATTATCTGTTTGGCCCCTTGGAAGATAGTCAGTCATTACAACACTTTCCTGATCCCAAAGCACTGTGGCTATGACCCTTCCTGCTGACTTTTGGTCTTGAACGTCTTTGGCCTTGGTGAAACTAAGTGCCGCCATTGGACGGACTGTTATTTTGTCTCAGGATTATAGTAGTGTAACCATGTTTCATCAACAGCAACTAGTCATTCCAAAAAGCTGGCACCAGCTTAATGAAAAAACTGCAAAATCAACTTGGAAATGTCCACTCAATCGCTTTTCTTGTCGGCATTCAAACATTTGGGCACACACAGCTGACAGCTTCTACATACCTAGCTGCTCATGGATTATAAACTCAACACACTTCCTGTATATCTGTAGTGTCTCAGCAATTATTTTAGCTGACATTCACCAATCTGCCAAATCAGGTCATGGACATGGTCAACAATTTCAGGAGTTGACACTGTTTGAGGCCTCCCAGACTTTGCTGCATCTTCGGTCTCAAAATCTCCACGCTGAATGTTTGTACACCACATCTTCACAGCTGAGTAAGAAGGGCACTTGTCACTTAATGTTTGCATTATATATTCATGGATTTCTTTTGGAGTTTTCTTATGCAGGAATAGGAAATTCATGATGGCTCAGAGTTCCACACTTGAAAATTCAACACTTTTCATTGACATGGTTCAGTCAATGATCTGAAACAATGTCTAAACATAGTGTTACAATTTTGCAAATTGGCACTTTACAAAATGAAATAATCCTCTTTTCAGCTACAGAGAAAAAAATAATGTTCAGAATTTAGAAAGCTGGTGCAGCTTAGAACTTTTCAGCATCCCCTCATATTGATGCTATGTTGGAACATCTGCAGGATGAAGATATTTATAAACTTATCACAAAGACCCTAGTGGATAAGCTAATTTCTGAACATGATGATCATACCTATAGTTTGCATCTGAATGGTTCACTGGAATTGGAATTATTGCATTTTTTTTTACTATGAACACATCCCCTAGTACCAGTTATATATGGTTTACAAAGATCCATAAAAATCTTAATGACCTTTTAGAATGATTGTTTCATCATGAGGTTGGGTTACTGAACCTATATCCATGGATATATATATACAAGATAAATTGAAAGGGATATTAAAAATGTGCAAAGTTTTATTAAGGACAGAGCAGATTTTTTTAAGGAAGTTAGCTTTATGGAAGAATAATAGTGTTACATTGGAAATAGATTATTTGTTTACAATGATTCCCAACAGCTCTGCTACAGAGGCCATTAGAAAGAATTTCAACCTGAATATCGACTATACTAATGTTCACATTCAAACTATATGTGAATTACTACAATTAGTACTGGAAACTAATGTTTTAAAATTTCAGGACTGCTACTACCTACAGAAGAAGGGAGTAGCAACTGGAACTAATGTAGCCAATGCTCATGTTAACTTAGTTATGTCAACGTGGGAAGATAATTATGTATTTAACTCTTGTAACCAAAGATGTTTTATTCTATAAATGTTTTGTAGATGGTACCTTTATATGTTATGGAACAGTTCAATTGAAAGTCTTGAACAATTTCAGAACTGCCTAACATCAATTGTTTTTTTTTTAACTTTTAACAAAACCTACTCACTGTTTAAAATATGTTTTCTAGACATACACGTTGATAAAAATTTAATAGGTGAGTTGAATACAAAAGTTTAGAAGAAACCTACATGAAGGAATACATATTTACATTGTACAGGTATTCTCCCACATTTTACTTTAAAGAATGTAGTGAAGGGCAAATTATTGGGTGTTCAAGGTTGAACACAAACAGTACTAACTTTTGAAGAACAGATTGAGAGCCTAACGTATGATTTTGTGACTTGAGGTTACAATATAGATTGTGTAAATTTAATTAAAAAAGACGTTGCTCAGCAAAGAAATCAAAAAACAAAGCCTTTTTTGAATACAGATCCTTTACATTCAACAAATCTGAACTGAAATGCTGGTATTACTGTGCTAAGGTTTACCACTAGTTACAATAGGAACACCAAAGCATTTCAGAATGTGATTAAGAAGAACTGGTATATATTGGAAGATTTAGAAGCAATGAAATGCTATCTCCCTCTAAATCCAAAATCTATCTATAGGAAAGGTAAGAATGTAAAACAAAGGTTGTGTTATAAAGATCTTAGAATGACAGATAAAACAGTACAGCAAAAGAAGTGCATCTTGAGTCATGGTTGTACTTGCTGTGTGCTTATAAACAGAAGTTCTTCTTCCTGTCACAAAAAATAATATAGATTTAATAGTTATGCAACCTGTAACAACATCAATGTTGTGTATATTGCTATCTGTATGAAATGTGACTCATTCTATATAGGTAAGACAAACAGAAAACCGGACATATGTCAGATATAAACAGATAAATGAAGAAAAATGCTTTAGTGAAGCATAAAGGTTCATAGATTAGGTTCATAGGTTAGTACTAAGCTAACTGCCCTTACGAGCCATTTTAAGCCTAGCCAATTATCCCTTGTGAGACTCAAACCCTGCACCTTGTGTTTCTAAGGCAAACACCTTAACCATTAGGCCACCCTCTCAACCATATCACAGATAATGATGAAACATCACTTGAAACTTGCAGTTTTTCAAGTTAAGAACTGTGATAGAGGTGGGGATTTGGTAAGTGGAACTGAAGCACTAGAAATAAAATGGATGGATATGTTAAGGTCTTATCAGCTACCAGGGTTCAATGAAATGTGTAATTTAAAATAATTTTTAAAAATGTAACCTCTGAAATAATGCATTTTTTTATTGTTTTAAACGAGGATATTCATATTTCACTATTACTGATTTGTTTGCCTTTAAGAGATACGTTAATTAGGATGATGCCACTGTGAGGTTATTTAAATAGTTCTGTTTTTTACTGCACGTTTTAAAGCCTGATGAAGTATGTTGTGTGACAGCTGTTGAGCTAGTTGTTCTGAAGTTTATATTAGTACTGGAAGTTTTTTGAGCTGTTCTTTTCTGTTGAGTTTTTTGGTATATTACTTACTGTTCTGGCTTGGACTTTCAGCCTGCTTTAGGTGCTGATGGTTGTGTCAATGCTATCCCTGTTGAGACTAGCTCTACCGCAACTCCAAAAATTGTACCATAAACATTAAAGGGTGACTGCAGTTCATCCTTTCTCCTTCATTACATGTTTAACAAATACCACCTGCATTAGGAAACATACAAAAGCAATGATGGAGCTACTTCCTTACAAAAATTCCAAATCACCTATAGTTAGTTGCATATCTGAGTGCTAAACCTATTTGTGTTTAGAGATTCTGAGTTATCCCAAATCTAGCAGTCTGCTACAATGCATTCATAAATTCTCTATTACAGTTGATCTAAAAAGACAGGAGCTAAAGTTTGTGCTTCTAAAATGTAAAACAAAAAGTGATTATTGTGCAATGGCATGGATGCACACTTCTCAAATCTATCCAAAGCCCTAGACTCTCTTTTGGACAGATGAGCTCTCCTCGGTGAGCTCCTTTTTGATGGCCACCACCACTACCATGGCTTCCAACTGCTGGCCTTAGCTCCAATACTGTCTGTCTTTCGAAGTGACAAGGTATTTATCTAGCTTCTTTGGTACAGGTTCCATCACTTCTGGTTCTTTCTATACCTGCCAAAAGATCAGGTCGACTATCAGTGGAAGGGCCACCTGAGAAGTAGCTGAGTTTGCTCCAAAATCCTCAAGAAACACAAACCCTTCTTGGGAGGGGGCGTTGGAAGACCAACCTCATTTCTGTCTCAAAAGCTCTAAAATCTTCCCAAATGAGACTTCCACAAGTGATGATCTGGGGGATTCCTCCCCTTCACTGAAATAGGTGTCTTCTGTGAGGGACTCCTGAGGGAGTCAATGTGCCTCCTCTTACATGAATATTTCAGAGAAGCCTCAATGGTGGGATGCTCTGGAGACAAACATATTAAGGCTAATTGGAAAGTACAGTTGTGTACACTTACCATAAATGTAGATGTTTGAGTGTATTCACTGTTGTAGTCATTACATTTGGGTAATCAGATGGCAGGTTGCCCTCAGTCGGCCTGATTAGCAAAGTCTTGGGTCCTGTGTCGGTTGCTGTCCCTTTTTCCATGACGTCCGATTGTCAGGAGTATAAAACATTCAGTCAACACCATTACATCAGTTTTTCTTGCCCCAGATGTCAGGTGCCCCCCAAATGGGGAGCAAAATATATATATATAAAATTAAAAACAGAAAAATATACCTCCAAACAAAAGCAAATACACCAAAAAGGCTTTTAAGCATAGTAAAAGAAAGTAGAGGTATAGTAAGAGAAAAACATGGGGCTAGAGGGAGGGTAACCAGGACTGCAACAGTGAATACACTCGAACATCTACATTTATGGTAAGTGTACACAACTGTACTATGTTCATCGTGTTTCACTGTTGCAGTCATTACATTTGGGTAGATTCCCAAAGCTATGGTTGGGAGGATGGATTTATACAGCATTAGGACCAGCTATAAGGCCCTACAAAACAGCAGTGGCAAAGCCAGTTCTGGATTTAGAAAAAATTGGTAAGTGATAATGCTTGGTGAAAGTATGAACTGAACTAAGCAGCTTCTAGAATATCCCTGGTAGGAACACCTCTTAGAAAGGCTGGTGAAGTAGATGCCGCCCTGGTGGAATGAGATCTGATCCCCTGGGGGATAGGTTTTCCATGGTGCTTATAAGTGAAATTAATACAATGGCTTATCCATTTAGAAATGGTTTGCTTTGAAATAGCCTTTCCCTCTGCCCCTGCAGCAAATGCTACCAGTAGTTGTTCAGATTTTCTTCGAGATTTAGTCCTGTCCAAGTAGAATGTAAGTTGTCTGTGTACATCCAATGAATGCAGAATCCGCTCCCCTTGTTCTGTGGATTGGGAAAGAAAGTTGGAAAATGAATGGACTTATTAAGCGCCACACTGGATACCACCATGGGCATGAACGATGGATTGGTCCTGAGTAACACCCTGTCCGCATGAAAGATAATGAAAGGCTCCACTGCCATAAGGGCCTGTAATTCAGATATCCTTCTAGTTGAAGTGATTGCTAAAAGGAAGGCTGTTTTCCAGAAAAGAAATTTTAAGTCTGCAGTAGCAGCTGGCTCGAAAAGAGCTAGAGTGAGTTTCTCCAATACAAAGTTAAGGTCCCAGGCAGGGGTTGGAGCTCTCCTGGGTGGTCTCAAGTTTTTGGCCCCTCTGAGATACTGCTTTAGAAAAGGATGAGAGAAGGGGTGGGGTTCTGTGTTGTAATGAGCTGAATTGGCTGAGGCATGGATTTTTATGGAAGAAAAAGACAAGCCCTTGTGAAGCATCTCAGTTAAGTATTGCAAAATCTGAGGTAAATTGGGCACTGCTGAGCTCATCCCTTGTGACTGATTCCATGCACAGAATCTTTTCCATTTGTCAGCATAAGATTTTCTATTACTAGGTCTTCTCTCCTCCAAAATGACATCTATCACAGGTTTGCTGAGGGATGCTAAGGGGGAATTTAAGTGATTAGCCATGCTGCAAGATTCAATGTTTGGAGCTGAGGGTGCAGAATTTGGTTCTCCTGCTGAGACAGTAAGGAAGGTGCCTGAGGCAGGTGACACAGTGAAATGTGTGACACACTGCGCAGGAGTGGGTACCAGTGTTGACAAGGCCAGTCTGGAACAATCAAAATCATTTTTGATTTGTCCTGTTTGACTTTTAGTAGAACTTTGGAGAGCAGAGGCAGAGGGGGAAATGCATAGACTGACAGTTTTTTCCAGCTGAAGAACAGAGCATCCACTTTCCAAGCTTTTTTTGTGATGAGTTCTTGTGCAAAATTTGTCCAACTGGTAGTTCTGGGGTGAGGCAAAAAGATCGATGTCTGGGCTCCCCCATTTGCGTGTCAACATGTTGAAAATCTGTGGTTCCAGTCTCCATTCGTGTGGGTCCATGAGATTTCTGCTTAGTTCGTCTGCCAGAACATTCAACTTTCCTGGCTGGAATTGGGCTTGTAGTTGTACTTGGTAGCTCATGGTCGTGTTCCACAATGACATGGCTAGTATGCAGAGGGGGTAGGAATGTGTACCCCCCCCCCTGCTTGTTTATGTACCACATAACCGTGGTGTTGTCCGTCCTTATCAGTAATTGTCCTGGATGAAGGTAGTTCTTAAAGGCTGTCAGTGCATTCTGTACAGCTAGCATTTCTTTTTGACTGATATGAAGGTGCATTTGATTTGGGCTCCATTTGCCCTGAATGCACGTCCCTGCCAGATGAACCCCCATGCATAGTCTGATGCGTCTGTAGTTAGGGTTTGGGCAGCAGGGGGTGGTGCGAATGGCAGTCCCTTGTTTTGGTGGCAGGCCTCTGCCCACCATAGGAACTCTAGGCGCAGGCAAGGTATGATAGGAATCACTGTTTCCAGGCTTTGACAATGTTGACTCTATAAACTTTTTAAGTACCACTGAAGTTTCCTCATATGCAGTCTTGCATATTGAATTAGAAGAATGCAGGAGGCCATGAACCCCAAGGTTTGCAGTATTTGCCTTGCAGATAGCAGGGTTTTTGTGGCCACCTGTTTGAAGTAAGTCACCAAATGAATTTGCTTTTCTGGCATAAGGAAAGCCATCTGGGCAGTTGTATTCAAGCTTGCATCCAGGAATGTAATTTTTTGAGAGGGTACCAGTTGAGATTTCTTTTCGCTTATGGTGTACCCTAGACAGGTTAGAACTCTTTTTACAAACGCCAGATGTTTTAGAAGAATGGCCTGGTTTTCTGCCTGAATCAGACAATCGTCCAGGTATGGATATATTTGAATATTTCTTTGCCTGCAAAATGCAATTACTGGAGCCAGGCACTTTGTGAATACCCTGGGTGTAGTAGACAAGCCAAAAGGCAGTGCAGAGAACTGATAATGCATGCAGCCTGCTTTGAAGCGTAGGTATCTTCTGCAAGACTCCCTGATTGGGATATGCAGGTAAGCCTCTTTTAAATCTAGAGTTGCCAACCAGGCATCCTTGTCTAGCATACGAAGTAACTGGTAAAGAGTCAGCATCTTGAATTTTGGAATGTCCAGAAAGGTGTTTAGAGTAGACAGGTCCAGAATTGGACACCATGATTTGTCTTTTCTGGGTACCAGGAAAAGTCTAGAATAGAAACTTTGCCCCTTTTCCTCTTCTGGTACAAGTTGAATAGCCCCCATGTTTAGTAAGGAAAGTACTTGTTTCTGAGCCTCTGCCCACTGATTTGGGGGCAGGTCTAGCCACCCGTTTGGAGTTGGCAGCGTGTGGAAATGAAATCTGTATCCCTGGGACATTATATTTAAAACCCATTTGTCCTGGGTTATAAGTTGCCAGTTGCTTGAATGAAGAGCCAGTTCTCCCCCCAAAGTGGCGACTAAGAGATAAGTGCTTGGTAATTTTAAAGGGAAGTCACTGAGACTGTTTACCATAGGATGGTGCCTTGTTTTTTCCGGATTTGGAAGTGGAAGCACCCCATTGCTTGGTTCTGAAAGTCTCTTGGGAGTGAAACGTGGTGCTTTTTGAATGTCTGGGTTTGGCTGGAGTGGCTCTGGAAGGAGCTGGAAAGGACCAGTTCTTAGTAGGCCAGTGCCTACTAAATCTAGGAGGTTGTACTTGTAAGAAATCTTTCACAGTTTGCATATATTTAGCTTTATCTTCCATCTTTTTTAGAACTTCTTCAGCCTTATTGCCAAACAGGTGGTCTTGCTGTAAAGGAGCATCCAAAAGTTTTGCTTTAACATGATCAGGCAGAGATTGCTTCTTAAGCCAATCATGCCTTCTAAGCGCAGACCCAGTAACAACAGCCCTGCAAAAGGTCTCTAAAGAATCAAAACCACATTGCAAAGTATGTTTGCCAACTTGTTCAGCCGAATGCAATAAATCCTGTAAATCTTTATTCTCCACACAGTCAGAAATCAACATAATTTTCTGTTTAAGCAGTCCCATGATATGCTGTTGATATTTTAGCATATGGAATTGGCAGTTTAAAGCCCTGATTGCTAAGGTTGCAGAAGTATAAATCTTTTTATCCCATCTATCCAGTGCCCTGGAGTCTCTATCAGAAGGGGTAGGATTTTTAGCAGTAGAAGCCTTAATGCCCTTGGGCCCCTGAGAAATGGTTTCAGGGTCTGCAACAGGATTCTTGAAAAGGAATTTGTGGTACTCAGAAACCCTGTAGTACCTGTCTGGTTTGTTAGATGCTGGAGGCAAGGAATCAGGGGTATGCTGAGGAAGAAGGAAATCCCCAAGCCTCTTTTTGGATTCAGAGAAATCCTGACTTTCCCAGTGGAAATGCTCCCTTAAGGCATGTAAAGTTTCCCCAAAAGAGAAATCCTCAGGCAGAGAGGCAGAGGGAATGGAATCCTCTGCATCAGAGTCCTCATAAGTAGGTATGGACAAATCCAGATCATTAGAAGAGTCAGAAGAAACAGAGTCCTGTTCAGAAGATTTATAGTCAAGTTCAATCCTAGGTCTCTTGGAGTGGGGGGTGGGGGGTTGACTACCCCTGATTAGAGTAATTAAATCTTCAGCCATTTTGATCATTTGTTTTTTAGGCATAGGGGCCTGAACATGTGGCCTGGGCATCGGTTTTTTAGACATAGATCGAGATTTAGGCCTTAGTACTGAAGTTGGAGTCGGTTTAATATGCAAGTCTGTAGGCCTGAATACACCCTCAGAAGCCAGTGCCTACTCAGCAGTTCCGGACCCATCCAAGGTAGAGACATCCACGGGTTCCATATGTGAAGCATCTCGCGGCATACTGGACTTCGAATGGGTCTCAGTAGAGGCCTGCGAATCAGAAGTAGCGGGTATCAGGGGCTGCAAAAGCGCCTCACTGAGTAACGGCAAACTGGCAACTGGCTTAGGAGAAGCGTCGTTGGCAGTTTTGGACCTCAACAGCCTGTCTGTCGTTTTCTTTGCATTTTTTCGGTATTCCAGTAGTCGGATGGCTAACCGATGTCATTTCTGGATAATTAAACCGAGAGCCGTAATATTTAGAAGCAAAAATGTACCGACGACGGATAGTGCACTGATTAAATAAAGCACAAAACCGACAGCAAGGTATGTTGTGGTCAGGGCCTAGGCAAGGAATACAGTACAAATGAAAATCCTTATGAGGTATTTGCTCCCCACAAGTAATACAATTATTAACTTTTACTGACATCGGTAAGGAGCAAGAAAAACTTTTCCCAACGGGGTACTTAGCTTTTAGTTGAAGACTTTGGTTCTGAAACTCGAAAACGAAAATTTCAGGAGTCGGCCGACCGGCACTTGTGAACTGATTCTGTTTCGGGCACCGCGCGGCAAGAAAGACTGATGTCATAGCGTCGACTGCATGTTTTATTCCCCTGATGACCTGACGTTATGGAAGAAGGGGCAGCAACCGACGCAGAACCCAAGACTTTGTTAATCAAGCCGACTGAGGGCAACCTGCCAGCAGATTACCCAAATGTAATGACTGCAACAGTGAAACACGAACATCTGGCTGCCCTGACGGGATAGTCTGTGAAGGATCAAGACCCACGGATTTCAGTTGTGAGGCGGGCAGAGCAGAGACAGGAAGAGAAGCCCAATCCTCCACTATGGAAAGAGCTCTCTTGACTACCTTGAAAGCAGAATCCAATGAGGAATCCCGAGCCATTCTGGTAAAATTGAAACTTCAACACCTGAATGGCTAAGGAAACCAAACTGACTCTGCTCTTAGACAGATTTCAGAGCCGAGCTAATGTCGAAGCCCTAAGTGGAAGGGATGGCTTTGACAATTTTGGAGTCGACTCCCTTTCTCTGTAGCCAGCACCGAAGCCTCGACTCAGAGATTCCAGAGGATCCACAGAATTCTGCCAGCTGACTTACAGGATTAATGAGCAGTTATTGAGCTATTTCCTGTGGTTCAGTGGTGCAAGGTTTGATTCCTTCAGCATCCATTGCCTAATAGTGCAACTCTGAGCAAGTCACTTAGCCATACACTTCTCCCAGGCTGAGTCTGAAAAAGATCTGTGGAGATCAGTGCACTACCCAACAAAACAAATACAGATAAAATAGAATAAACTCAGAACCAGTGGAATCAGAGAAGTTGGAGTTGAAAATTACACCACCTTCAGATCTGACACAGAATCTCTTCAGGGAATGTTGGATCAATAGTCTCTGAGGACAGTGGGAGGATCGATGTAGGAGGAACCACAGGAAGAGTCACAGGGCCAAAGCTTATGAGTCTGTTAGGAAATGGATCCGGGAGCATCCACACCTGAATTTGAGCCCTGAGGAACTTCCTTATCATTCTAGTCACATCTGCTTCTGTCAGGCTCCTAGTAGATCTAGGGAGGATGAGGTAGATGGGAGTCTAGATGACCTTTTTACTTGTCTCTCTTCAAGAAAGGAGGAACACAGCTTGGGAGAGAAGCTCCAGTGAAAACCCTGGCTCTGGTAAATGTGGAGTTCTGGATTGTACTTGAGTTCAATCCAAAGGATAAGGATCCGATGACCTGGACTTTTCCACACCAGAGCTGAAGACAACTGAGATGGGAGAGTGGTCAGGGGACTGCTTTCTTGTCTACTTGACCTTGTCTCTGGGCTTGTCACTTTTCTCTCCTCTAGATTTGTCGAATGAATTCTTACTGGATGGAGAGGTTTCAGACAGTGAAGAAACAGATTTGGATGATTCCCCAGCAGGAGAGGGAGACATCCCTTCAAAACTAGATTGTTTCTACGTTCAATTATGACCCAGTGGCCAACAGTCATACAGATAGTACAACCTTCCTCCAAATGGGTAGCGCCTAAACAATAAACATATTTTTGGTGAGTGTCTAAGTTTGTGGCTGCAAGCCACACATTTTCTGAACCAATAAGGGTTGTAGACATATTTATGCAACTGAAAAGGGAAAACAGAGAAGTTTTTTTTTTTTAAACTGTAAATACCAGCAATGGAAACATCAATACCCAGTGGTAAGCCCCAGTACCACCATTGGTAATAAGAAATATCCACAGTAGTTAACCCAAAAACTTAGAAAGGGAAAGAGAGAGAAAAATGCACCAAAGGTATGAGACAACCTGTTAAAAATGCTTGCACCTACTAAAAGATTTATGGGTAAGGGAAAAGTTACCCAGACACTAGAAAAAGAACTCCCTGACAAGCAGAATAATACAGAATTTTGGAAACGGTGTTGAAGTACTACTATAAAAGTAATTAAAGAGATAACTTAGCTGAGGCAAAGTCTGAGCCAGAGTGGGTCACGTCTGTTCACTACGAACAGCAAATGAGATCTGAGGTATTCTTGGGGCAATGAGGGAATTACAGGTAAGGGGAGGGGCCTGAGCTGTGGCTTCAGAAGTCTAAAAGTGTCCAAAGTCGGATCCAAGACAAATATGTTGAGAAATGAGCAAAAGAGACATCATCAAATCAGATTTTTCCCCGATGTTATATAAAAGTGGGGTTGATAAGAGGATGTGAGAGGGCTAGGTCCTACACATGGGGGGAGGTCAGGAGGCCAAACTGTTTTAGAAATTTTCACCAAATGTTAAATAGGTGTGCAGTTTGCAAAGGGCAGCAACTTTGCCAGCAGTCTGATTTCCAGCTTTCCTACTGTATCTTTCTAACCAATGCTCTTTCACAAAGTGAGGTTTCAAAAAGAATAGTCATAAAAAAGAAGTTATGTACTCATCATGACGTTCCATCTGAGTAGTTCTACTTCATTTGTCTTCAACCTGTGGGTACTGGATCCATATCGGATCTGAACCGGCAACTTCACTAGCATCTACTCCGAGCTCCAAGCTCCTCCCCTTACCCATAATACACCACCATTACCTTCCACCCCCCAGATCGAGTTTGCTGCAACTTACACTGAACAACCCGACCTCAAAAAAACACCTTACACACCTTAAAGCCAGCTAAAATGCTACCCATATGGTAAGGCCAGGAGGAAGGAGGGAAGGACAGTTGAACACAAATGAAGTAGAACTACTCAGATGGAACATTATGGTGAGTACATAACTTCTTTATCTGAAGTAGTGAAGGAGCTGTCTATGGAGAGACAGGAATATGCAGCTAATGCCGGTTCACCCACCCCAGGGGGAAAGAGTTAGTTAAATTGTGCCTCAGGAGCTCTCTTAAGGGAAAGGCACAAAGGAGTGCTTTGTTTGCACACAAATTAAGGAGCACAAGCCCAGCCAAGGAATGCTTGCCCTCCCTCAAACTGTGATGCATACCCATCCTGTGCTTAGAATAATGGGCCATTTGCTGTGCTTGCTCACCAACAGAGGAAAGGATAAACATTTAGTAAACAAAGATCACAAAAGTTGCCAAGAATGATGAAACACTGGAACTAGCTCACATTCTCTGCCTGGATCACTGAATGTAAGGTGCCACTGCTTGGTCCCCCTCACTTGAGACTATTACTGGGGGCAAGCCAGGTCTGCAGGTCAAAAACGTAGGAGGTCATTGGGGTGTGGTTAAAGTTAGTATCATTGGGATTCAAAAACATAATAATAATAATAACAATAATAATGATAGTAATAATAAACACTTCCATACAGTACAACAAAAATAAAAGTAAAAAATACAAGAGTTATTTCAACCACAAAGACACAAGATCCTACAGCATTAACACTTTTACTATCCAAGGTAGACAAGACCAATGACAAAGTATAGAAGCAATACAATACATATTTTTGTTGGTACAAGTGAAAGACCTAGAATAATGCCTTGTTCGTGAAGAGGCAATTCTACTTCAGAATGGTACAGCCTTGTAGGATCTAAAAGGTAAAAATAACCTTCTGCCAACAGACACCTCCTTCAGCAAAGGAAGCAATTTGGCTGAACTAATGCAAAATGCATAGCTACCTGGCACTGGTTACCGGCACAAGATGGCAACTGTGACTATCTGTAAAGGCTTCTTTTGTAGTGTGATGAAGCTCCCTTATCCCCACCCTGCTTAATATATTCTACTCCAAGAACTGCACAACAGGAGGGAATTAATCATCAACTACTTTCACATATTCTGAAAAAGCATGAGCAAACAATTTAGGCCTTGTTGTAACTATAATCTAATGACATTTACCTACTGAGAGAGGTTTTCTGAGATGGCATGAAGAACCACAAGGCCTAACAGCCAGCTTATTTCTTTGTGTACACATGCATGTGCTCAAATAACTATAAAAGATAAAAATCCATAAGTACGAAAAAAAAAAACAGTTTTTGCACTTCTGTTGCTAACCACTTGCACCTTGAAACAACTAGACAGTATTCTTTGTTGCCACAATACTGGAAACTTTGGGATTCCAAGAGTTAAGCAACAAGATGTCAGCACCGAAACATCTAATACCATAATGCCTTTTTTAATGCTTCTTCCTCTCAACTTAGAAATAATGCCTAGTGATTTTCCCCACACCCTCCCACCCTCTGTGGGCACCTCCATAGCTCCTTCTCATACTACTGTGATTGTGTTCCTTCATCTGACAGGCCTTTTGACTTCTCAAGAAGTATGCCTTCTGGCACAAACCTTAAGAGTCAATAGACAAGACCCCAGCAAGGACAAGTGCTGAGATCCATCACTCTTTGACAGTGACTCTGGTCAAGATCTCCAGCAGGAGCACTGATATGCAATAGTGCAAGAACGTCTGTCACTCTTCCTTACAGACAGCTGATCTACAAGGCTCTTGGTCTCCACCAGAAGTCACAAAGGTAGTGGGTCTTTTCAATCCCACCCCAGAATGGGGGAGCTATCTGTCTGTCGGATGCTGCATTGTTTACCCCCCACCTTTCACTCACTGCCCCCACTCCAGTCCCAGATATTGGCTGCTGGTGTCACTGATGGATACCCAGCCTCTGTGTCATCAGGCCAAGCTTACTTCCCTAGATTTGTGGTACTAGCTAAATCTAAAATAATGACATACAGCAGTCTGCTGCAAAGGAAGAAGGACAAATCCAAACAAAAACTTAAATGGCCATGATGTATTATGTAATCAACCACACAAGAATGGCAAAATCTATGATAGAGAAAAAGTTTGCAATCAAAGAGTAAAGTAAGCATATACATGCACACGTCACATTCCATCCCAGAAGTACAGTGAAGTATCTGTCAATGTCAAAGGCCATTACAGTTTGAAATATGGCTTAGATAAAGTACTGCAGATGATCTGTAAAATGCTTTACATCAGTGAATGCTAAGGGGTAAAGTTTAACTGTGGCAGCTGCCATTCAAGTAATACAAATGGGGAAAAAATCAAATATAACAATCCTAGAAATGGTAAGATCATTAATATAAGGAGCACTTCCCTCAACAGTGGGAAGCAAAGCATCATGAAACCATCTTCCTTCACCTCTTTGTTTAAAAGTGTTACCTTACACAATAGTACTATAAGCTGTACAACTCAGTAGAGTAGCAATTCAGCTTGTTTACTATTATTTTTTTATGATTTCAGTAACCATAAATGCCACCCGAGATGACTGTTTTCTTTACTGTCATATTAAGTATGATGTACTTGCAAGTTTTTGTCTAGATCATGGCTGAAAAGTGTGTATGAATTAATCCACTTAACTAGTCAACAGTCAGAATACTAAAAGTAATCAAAGTGGATATAGCACATCTTTATTGCATGCAAGTAGTTTCTTGTAAAAGGGAACAGCTTAAAGTGAGATCTACACTTACAAATACATTCCATGACCTAGTCAAAGCAATTACAGTTGCAGTATTCATCATGCAGCCAGATGCGCTGTAAGTCATATTCAATCTTTTAACTTGATAAATGGTGTCAGCTCTGAAGTTTGTATAGGTAGGAGTCATATTTTTCTTCACACTGCTGAATCTTTTTAATGAAGTAATCTTGATTTGCAATGGCATTTAAAAGATCAGTCTGAATCAAGCAGCAGTCATAGAACTCAGATGCTGGAGCGGTACGGGTTTGAATGCCTCCTTTCTTGGTAAATACCTTAAAACATTTAATTTAAATTACTCATTTCATCACAAAACATTCTCAAAGTATTTGATACATTTCATTTACTACTATAAAATGGTATAATCTTTAGACTACAGCTCATACTGAACTTGCAAAATTCTACAGTGTTCCTAATGTTCAAGCCATTTGATTGCCATAAACTCATAATGGTATCTCTACAACACTTAAGTACACACACACACACTTATATAAAATATTTCAAAAGGAAATTTAGATAATATTTCTTCTGATTGTAATGCAATAAGTGTATTCTATGATGCCAGAAGGCAATCTTTATATTTTTCTAAATTTCTACAACAGGCAGTAGAAGTATCAGTTCTCAAGGGGGTCACATCAAATCCCCCGAAAAATTCTACATATTTAAAATCAAGGACAACTTCATAATAGAGCATACCCAAAATAAAGTGGGGGGTGGGGCACTACTGCTAAATGACAAATGTATGAGACATTCTGTACTTTGAAACTCGTGGCACTTTTTTCTTTATAAAGTACAGGTACAGTACACTATTTATCTTGATCTTGCTAAGGCATTCAACATTATCCTACATAAGGGAATAAGTGGCAAATTAATAGCACTAAATGCCATTTTGTATGTAACTCAATGGATGCACACTGGTTAAGAAACTGGACACAAGTCAAGGTACAGGATAACCACTCTATACCAACAGGGGTTACTACTGGTGTCCCACAGATTCCTTACTTGGCCCATTTCTTCTGAGTCCTAAGAGTGGGAAATGAGCTATGGATTACTACATATGCTGATAACTGCAAACTGGGTAACATAGTTACTTCAGTAAATAATGCTGAAGCTCTGCAAGATACTATGCAGATAAAGGTACACCCAATACAGTAGTAATGTGCGTACCTTTAAAGTTGAAAAACGTAGCGGCTTGAGACTTCAAAAAAGACATTATGATTATAAAATAAATGGTTTAATAATACAAAATGACATTATCATGACAGACTTAGGGACAGTGGTAAACAACAATTGAAACTTTTTTTTAATAAACATGAAAAGATTGAAAAAAAAATCAAAGTAACCACTATGGACTTGGGGGTTAGTCACATCCTCTGGGGCTACTGGGGTCCCCTTAGTGGGCAAGGGAGTTTCACTCTTGTTGGTCCTGGGAGAAGGCTTCCCTGTTTTGTCAGAATTTTGTGCCCATCCCTGGGGAAGATGCTGATGATGTTAACACTGAAGGACCCATTTTTCCTATAAAAAAAAAAAAAAAAAAAAATCTAACCATGTATCTACTCCTTTAGAATTTCGTTGGATATGAGTAGCTTACTGGATGTGGTTGAGGCTTTATTCAGGCTATTGATCCTTTTCACATGGTAGTTTCTGGTTTTAAAAAAATGGAGGGATAACTCTTTTCTTGAAGAGATTTGAGATTCTTAATCTGGACAGAAATCAAAGGGACAGACACAGATTTTCTCTGCAGACATCTGATTCGGATTCAGAGGAGAGCTCAGCTTCTGATTCTGCCTGTTGGGGGAATGTGCCAGTGTTTTCAGAGGGAGAACACTGATGTTTCTCAGTCCCTCAGAAAATACTATGAACTGTTGCAAAAGGAATTTCCGGAATCTTCATCAATTCCTCCAGTACTGTCAGCTTTGAAGGATATGTGTGTTACTGCTTACAATTTTGCTGATAGGATTAAGTTCATCATCACTGTTTTAACTTTGTATGCACTGTTCCCAACCAGACCCAGCAGCTATACTTTTAAGTTAATCATACTGCTGCCAAACATTTAGATAATTCCTGCTCTTTCTGATAAGGATGGGAAGATTATTGATAAGTATGGGGAAATGGGGACAAGTGTATGCTTCTGCAACTTTGATTTTCAGAATTTTGAACTATCAGGTTCATATATTAAAAGTTGTTCCAACAGTGAAAGTATGAAGAAAGCTTTGTTTGCAGTTTCTTCTTGTGAGGAAAAATCTGCTTTAAATACATTTTTTATTGTCATTGTTTACAGTGTGTATATGACTCAGTTGATAGTTCTTCCATGGCTATGGCCATTGGTAATATTTTGAGGTGCTACATCTGGCTGCCTTCTCAGAACCTCCCAGATGATGTTAAAAAATAGATTTTAAATTTAATTTTCCTTTGGCTAGAGATATAGTTTTTAGCCCTTCTGTTGCAGAGACAATCGAAAAGTGTGATGAAAGAGGTTAAGCTGATAAAGGGAAAAATCTACAAGTTTTCAGTCCTCTTCTTCCAAATTTTCTAATGGATTCTCTAACCTCTCATTCGATTTTGGCATAAAAACAAAATAAACAGCTAAAGCAAAATGCAGGTAAACAGAAGGAATGGCAAGGGGATTCTAAAAATAATTCTTGTACCTCCCCAAAAGCAAGCATCATCCAAGTCAAAATGACTATTTAAGGTAACTTGTCCCCCACACCCTGGTAACCCCATTTCCCTTCCAGAAAGTCTGCATTTCCACTTTTCTCTTTGGAAACATATAGTTTCTGGGAAAAGGGTTCTGAAGGTCATTCATCAAGGCTACAGATGGCAACGGGAGGACATTTTTCATTTCCAGGGGGTAATTCCTTATGCACCAGACCAGACTCTTATTTCCACCTGTACTTCATCACATGCTGTCCCGTGGAGTAACAGAACAAGTTCCTCTTTCTCATGTGGGAAAAAGTTTTTATTGAGGATGTTTTTAGTGTCAAAAAAGAAAACACTTGGAGACCAGTTCTGGAAATTTCTTTCCTAAACAGGTTTGGGATAGTGCCCAAGTTCAAAATGATATTACTTCACAACCTGTTACTGCTTCTTCCTCATTCATGTTTCCTGGCAACAACAGATTTAAAACATGCTTATAATCTCATTCATATTCATCCAGACTTCAGGTGTTTCTTAAGGTTTTCAGTTGTTTACCATAATGTCTGGACTATTCTCTACACCAAAAAGTATCTTGCTCAAGTTATAGTTCATTACATTTTTCCATATTTAGACAACTTTTGAACAGAGTTTTGTTCAAAGTATCAGGAATCTCTCACACAAGGTGGAATCCCAGGAGAATGTTAAAAATGCTTTTTTGACTCCTACCCACAAAATTGTGTTCCTGGGATGCTAGCTATTCACCTCATTTCAAACAGCTTTTCTCCCACAGGAAAAAATAGGTCTATATCTGCATCATTTTTTTTTAAGTTTTCTATTCAAGACCTTGGCCACTTTGAAGAAGTACTTGAGGACTTTGGGTCTCATAGCATTTATGGATTCTCATGATACACCTGGCAAGCGTCCATATGACAAACATACAGTGGTACCTGAAGTTTCTTTGGTTCCAGCACCAACATCCTTCGTCTTTTCAAATCCCAGTGCTGGAGCTTATCAGAAGAGAAATCACGGGGTGAGGATTTCAAATATCCTTAAATCTAGGTCTCCTCTTGGCCATCCCTGCTCCAAAGCAGTTAGTCATAACAGACGCATCAGACTTTGCTTGGGGAGCAGTTTCAAGAGGGACAAAAGTGCAATGTGTGTAGACACCAAGTAGAGATGCAAGCACATAAATATAAAATAGATGCTTGCCTTGATTAAGATACTCAACTCTCTAAATCATCTTGGTTACCCACGACCTCTTCAAGTTGTTACAGACAATACCACAACTAATTCTACCTAAGCTCAGAGCTCCTCCCACTGTATGCAGTTCTGGTAAACCTATCACCTGGCAGTACAGGGACTGCCTTTCAGACCCAAACACAGGATCCTTTCAGTTTTTATGGTCCAGCAGGAAGAGAAGAAAATGCAAGCTTTGTGAAAAGCTACTGCTTCTACGAACATCTACTGTTACAGGTATGGACTTCTTCAACACATTGCCTTGCTGGCATATGGGTAAACTCCCAAAGCTTACCCAACCTGGGAGGAGAAAGGATAAGTGTCCAAATGCCCTTGGAGAATGGTCCTACCGAAGCCTGTTCTGGATTTAGAAAAAAAAAAAAACATCCAGCTTGTAGTGCTCTGCAAAGGTATGGACAAAGGACCAAGTTGCTGCCTCTGCCTCTAGAACACCTCTGCGCCCACTCTTTTGTAATATGCTACTGAAAAGGAAAAGGCCCAGGTGAAATGCACATTCACTTGCCATGATGGGTGTAACAAAAAGCAACGTGAAGTCTATTTCACAATGGATTCTGTTCAGAATCAGAACACTGCACTGAAAAAAAAATGAAAATGACAGTTTCAGAAACGAGCACAAAATAAATGCAAAAAAGTAAAAAAAAAAAAAAAAAAAAAAGGTTAGTTTCAGTACAAATAAATGGATACAGCTTAAAATAGCATTAGACAAGGCATAAAGGGATAAAACCCTGACTTCAGCCATGCTGAACAGGGTTCGATTAGTGGGTCGGGCAGCTGACACAGCATCAGGGAAGGGGTGGCTGTGCCCATCCAAAGTTGGAAGGTACTCATTGATATGGTCCCTAAGGGAAGGTGTGGTCCAAACAAAGAAGTTGCCCTCAAATGTATTAAATGAGCATGAGGGTTGGGAATGGCAAAAGGGAGTTGGTAGGTCATTAAAAAAATCCCCCAGAAGGAAGCACAGATGAGCCTAGCCCCCGGGACATCCCCTTAACCAGCCACAGCGATAACAGTAATTCGGGGAAGGGCTGGTTGACTTCACATGGACATTGCAGACTGGGGGCTGGACCAGTAAAATAAAGTCCAAGGGAACCAAAAGAAACAAAACAGTATTAGACAAAAATAAATCATAAACTAATGAAAAATTTCAGTCAGAATTTTTTAGCATACAAAATGGTGCCAAAAGCAATCTGAAGATTATTTCTGTAGGGGTTACTATTCTAAAGACTGCAATGAATAAAACGACAGCTTCGGTATCACAAATCCAAGCACAAAATCATGCACAAAAGTCCCCTATTAAAAAAAGCTACTTTCAGTCAAAATAAATGGATGCAGCCTAAAACTGCATTAGACATGAAATAAATAAACTGCTGAAAACTTCCTGTCAGAATGTTTAACATACACAATGGTGCCAAGAAGAGTACAATTTAAATGCAATCAGTTAAAATGCTGTAAGCCTGTTCAATCACCTTAAATAATCATAACCCCAAAGAAAAAAACTGCAATATCAGCATGTTTTCCTATCGAAACTTCCAAATGAAGCTTTTAATAGACTTACGTTGTTAGCAAAAAATTAAAAAAAAAAAAAAAACACATGCAAAAAAAATCCTAAACAGAAATAAAAACAACAGAATACGGCATTTCGTAAAAATCTACTGCCAATCATTAGCGGACCGGAGTTCCGCTGTGGCGACCCCTTACTGGGAAAAAGCCGAAAGACAAACAACAACAACACACTGACAGAAAGAGCAGGGCAGTGATATAAAAACCAAAAAAGTTTATCTGAGCTCAGCAGTTGAAGATATCCCAAGAAAACAGCAGTTTCCTAATGGACCCTTCTCTCACTATGAAACTACAAAACTGAAAGACTCCTGTCTGTGGGTCTGAAAGGCAGCCCCTGTACTGTCAGGTGATTAGCCCACCACACTCACAAACAGGCAGAGAAAGGAGCTCTGAGCTTTGGTAGACTGCCAGAGAGACAGAGAGCAGCAGAGCACTACTACCCATATGCCAGTAAGGCAGTGTGTTTGTTAAATATGTTGGTCCTCTGTGCGTACTTTTACAAAGTACTATAAGCTTGACTTCTTCTCTAGATTTGGATCAGACTCTGTTAGAACCATTCTCCAGAGTCTCCAAGACTATTCTCCTTCCACCTCTCACATACAGAAAGCTGGGATAATCAATGATTCTCGGATGGAATGCCTTCTGTGAGGAGTCTGCATGTCCTCCCGCAGTAAAGTGATGTTTAAAGACATGCAGGTAGGTGCGTGTGTGAATGGGTGTGTCTTCTCTGAAGGTTGGACTTCAGGCTGGCAACTCGGCACCGTAAAAATCCACTGCCAATCATTAGCGGACCGGAGTTCCGCTGTGGCTACCCCTAACCGTGAAAAGCCTAAAGACATTACTAGACATTACTATCTAAGACTATATAATAATGATCAATATGAAGAACATAGTACAGTTGTATAAATTTACCATAACAGTAGATGTTTGAATGACCAATGCTGTACCAGCAGATCCCTACCTCCACCCCCCTTGGTTTTTGGTGTGTTGTTTATGCCGAGGTGGTTGTTCTTAGCATTGTCCTTTCAGGGCTCAGCCTCTCTTCTCTGTTGGCATGAAAGTTCTGAAGGGCTTTGCACCTAAACCTATATTTTCAGTCAGCTCCGCTTGAGCTGATTAAAGGTCTGGGTGTGTGGAAGGTACCCATTGGCTTTGGAAGCTGGCTGGGTGTTATATCCTTGGCAGGATATAATTCATATAGCTAAGACTACTGCAGCAGTGATCAATATGATGAACATCATTAATCAATCAACTATGCAAATGAAGCCAAAGCTTCACCACAGAGAAAAAAGAAGCAAACATAAACCTAATTATGCTAGTTAAACAGAAGTACAGTACAGAAAACAGACCAACTGCAGCTACTACATATCATTACAGATACTATTATACAGCTGCTGTATAGGTTCCCAGTCTGTGTTAGGCTAACAACACTAGTAGGCCTTTATAAACCTGGCCATTTTTCTCATTTGTAAATGACAGGATAAAATTACCCAGGTGCATATAGTTGGGTTTAGGTGGCAAAGTATTATAAGCTTCCTCTGTCCAGTAGGGGCACTGGTATTACTGCAGGGGTAAATTTTGGACGCCCCATCCACTGGTCCAGGTTGCATTTGAATAGGGCCAGGGATGAACTCTGATTCACATAGATGGAAAGCTTATCCTAAATTATGGGTAGCCTCTGAGACACATACTTGTCCCTCCAACATATTGTATTTATATTGCAAATGAAGTTTAGTTCTAGGTCCTTTGATTAAGTAATTCTGATGCTGCCAGACTCATGGAAGTACAAGTCCAACAGTACTGGATCTGATGATACCTTGTAAGCCAGGCATAGAGCACCTCTCAGTAGCCTCTAGGAGACTGAGTATAAAGATAAGGCTTTTAGGCAGTCTGTGTACTCCACGTGGCTTATGCCTTGTATTCTTTTTGTAAGGAACCTCTAGTTAGGTACATACCACCGGGAGCACTGTACTCAATGACTGGCCTAATGAGGGCTGAAAACAGTGGAACAATGACATCTTTGGACCCGGATGCCATATTTTTGATTATAGGTTCACAATACTGAATGATTTTTGTACAACAGTAGACACATGATGGCCAAAGGCCAAGTCACCATTTACATATGTTCCCAAGTCCATAACAACTAGGTCTACTCTTAGGGGTGTACTGCCTAAATGGCAATTCCCAGGGGTGGCAGACTTTCAAAGGATACTATTACACATTTTTTGGCATTTAGTTTTACATCACGGCTCTGCCACTAATTATTAGTATACGACAAGTCCACTCAGAGGATATTAGTATCCTGGGGGATTCTATGGTTGTGCCGGGCTTGCAGTCATCTGCAAACTTGGTCAACCAGAGGCCTTTAATGGTAGTTTTGACTTCAGAAAAGTAGATATCAAAAAGGAATAACCCCAGCACTAAACCCTGAGGGCCATTACTAGTGACTGACCTTTTTATGGAGATACAGTCTCCTATCCTGAATTCCTGTGTCTACCTATGAAACAGTTGTCCAATTGTTCAGCACACTGTTGTGTATTACTCAATTTAATTTCTCTAAATCTTTTGGGTTTCTAATTCCATGACAGGAAGGGACACCATTCCTAAGCCAGGGTATTTTACAACTTTCTGTGTATGTCTCTCTCTCTCTCTCGGTTTAAGATGCTGTAGTGTGTAGCAATTCCAATGATCAATGTTACTTTTGTCATTTTTCATGGACAACTATATCTGGTTTGATTGCATCCATTTTTGAACTGTTGGTAATGGGTGATCCCATGTGATCTACACTGTCATTCTCTATAATGACTTGGGGTTCATGTTTCCATTGCTTCTCAGATACTTCTATAGTGTAGTATTTACATAATCGTGCAACAGTCTTGCCACAGTATTGTGCCTTTCAGTGTACAGACCCTCTGCCATGAGTGTATTGCATCCAGCAAGAAAATGTACAACTGTTTCCAATTCTTTATTTTACAGAACCTACAGTTGTCTGTTTCTCACACATGTTCAATTAATTTTGTAAACCAATATGCATGCACTTTATTATTCTGGGCTGCTTGTTTTAACCTTTCATCTTTTGTTTTCAGCTCACCTCTCCTTAATCATTCTTGTGTCAAATCCTGATCAACATGAGGTTGTACCAGGAGATCTTTGTACTTGCCACTATATTTATGGCTTTTCAACATTTTTCCCATTCTGTCTGATTCTTCTTATATTCTTTCTTTTGTTCTTTTTGCACATTTAGTTGCTGTTTAATTTTTGCCAACTTCTGGTTTGATTTCCATTCCTGCTTGACACCAGAATACTTCTGCTTAACTAAACTAAGAGATTATCTTAGACTTCCTCTTTCATGTTTTCAAACTTTCACAGTGTTTGGATCTGCTGCGGTCAGAACATATCTATGCAGTCCCACAACTGCAGATCTAATTCAAGTAATCATTTTCGAGGAGGCCCATACATTCTTCAGAGCGAGGTATACATAATCTTGGTATACAGAGTTTTATTTGATAAGCATGAATTAATTTTCTTGTTTTCCTGTCCAAATGATCCAATACTTGTTTTGGGGCCAGTCAATCACACCAAAACCGTATGTTATAACAGTATTTATATCTTATTTGGTGACACTGTGGCCACTCCTGGAAGCTTTACTGCATTGGCCAAACACTATAATTTGTATTAATATTAATTTCGCTCAATATAATTGGGTACCACTGTAACAGCCTTAGAGTAGATGGTGTTGGGGAGTCTGGTGGCAGTGTAACTACCTTATACTCTGAGCAGAAGAGGGCATAGATAGTAAACCTGTGCCAGCCTTTCCCAGTTTGTGCGCATGTGTGAAAATCAAATCTCAAAAAGTGTGTGTGGGTGTGTGTGTCAGCTACTTGCAGCAGGGACTCGAAGCACTGGTTTCACAAAGAGGATGCTGTAGGACTTGGCTTGGACACTCAGCTGAGGACTCAACCCTACAGCTGTGCCAGTGGGGAGTCTTACTTGAGATATGGACAGAGGGGGAAACCCAGACCTGAGACTGAGTGTGCTCCCTGCTATGCTTGAGGCATACAGCTGCATCTGGAAATACTGAGTATATCCATTTTCTTCCACGTGAATGTCCCTCTTTAGTGCCAATGGTGAGGATTCAGGCTCATTGATTACTAGCCTAGAGTGGGGACATCACACCCACTTAAATCCTGGCACCTGCGACTTACATAACATTTTCTTAACTCCTCTTTCATTCCTGGAAAAGGATCACTGAGGAGTAGAAAAGCATATCTCTATGGTAGACAGGGTCTTTCCATCCTGTTCACTTCAGAAGAGCATTTCCCTTAAGTAGAGTGACAAAGATGCTCCACCAAAAGGAACATTGATAAAAGACTTGAAAGGCTCCGCAAAATTGCATAGACACATCTAGGCATGTCTCCTAATGGCTATGCCTGAACCACATGTCCATGAGACACCCTCTGCAGCATGGCATTTTAACCTCATGGACGCACTGGAGAATTATACTAGAGTGGCCAGCTGTGAAGAGGACCTCTTGTATACCTTCATGAACATGGACTTAGACAGATTTGGAGAGTTCCTCAGTCAAATCCCACTGTAGTCTTGTGAAGTGTGCTAAATAATTCAGGGAACTCAAGATAAATGTCACTGAAACAAAACTCTGTTGTCCAAATGTGTCCATTTCTCTGGACTCTCAGTTAGGGGGATGGACTGAGGAGATCTGCTTCGCTAGCTCCTTCTTAATTGCTGCCACCACAACCATAGCCATTAACAGGGACCCCATTGCTCCAATATAATCTGTCCTTTGGCAATGGCAAAAATTTATTTGGGTGATGCGGATGGATTCTACAGTATCTGTTTTTCTTGCCAGGCAAGATACAAAATCAATAAGCTCATCTGCAGGGGGAGTCAAACAAGATGTAGATGGACAAATCCTTCCAGAAAAAAAAAACGACTCCTCTGGGGAGGGGGCATCTAAGGACCATCCACATTTTTGCTTAAGAATCTATAGGATGTCTCCAAAGGAGATGTCACCTGGTGGAGATCTGGGGATCCTTCCATTTCATCAAAGTCAGTGTCTTCAGTAGGAAATTCCATAGGGGAATGTATTTGCCTCCTTTTGTACCTTCTCTTTTGGGAAACCTTTTCAGTGGGATGGTCCGGAGAGGTATGAGAGGAGAGGGGGAGTTGCTTGGAGGGAACTATCTGGATGCTAGGTGGTACAGGCTGTCCCTGTGGAGTAGGTCTGAGATGATCACAGCTTGGACCTGAAGTAGGAATGGATGCGGGATCCAAGAAGTGGAGAGTAGTCACATCTCTCAGTCGAGGAAAAAACCCTCACCACTACCTCAAAGTCAGAAGGACCAAGAGAAGGCATGGCTGGCCATATCAGAGTCGAAATCACCAAAGCAACCATGCCCCAACCCTGTCTGGATCCATGCTTCGAGGAGGGAGTCAGACCCGAGCTGTCCAATGCCGAAACGTCAAGGGGCAAGGACACCTCCAACAACACTGCAGTGGAAACTAGCCCCCCAGATCCAAGGCTGACGCTTCGGCTCAGAAACTCAACACAATCCAATGGAATCGAGGTGAAAACAGTCAGGGAAGCTGTTGGAGTTGAAGATCTAGTAATCTTCAAATTCGACCCTGACATTGTCATGGCTCTTGGATCCAAGAGCTCTGAAACCATGTAATGGATCGAAGAAGGACAGATCACTATGTAAGAAGTGGAAGGGATGCTCACGGATCTGATGGGAGACAGAGCCAATATAACCCCCATCTGAATCTGAGCTATGAGGAACTTCCCCATCATCTGATCAACATCGGCTTCTGAAAGACTTCTGGAGGATCTAATGGAAGATGTGGTGGATTACAGCCTACATTCTTTCCTTAGGGTCCCAGGGAGAAAAGGGGAATGGAGTGGAGAAAAAACAGGTTCTATGGTGAACAGAGGTGAGCGGGTTTCACGGATATTTAGCTTAAAGAACAGTCAGATCTGAGGGCGTGGGATCGGAGAGCTTCCTCTTAGGGTCCGAAGAAATCAGATTTGAAGTTTTTAGAATTTTCTGTGGAAGGTCCGAACAAGTAGTAGTAGAAGTAACAGCCTTTGGAGAGCGAGTGGAGGACTGCTTACATGAGTCCTTCGCCTCCGAAGAGGATTTAGTAGGTTTACTGGGGGATTGAGCCCCTACAGAAGAAAAAGAAGGTGGCAGCACCAGCCAGCTTATTCCTTCTGTCACTAAGTGCCATGGAATTAAAAGTGGCAGAAATGGAGCAGTCAGTGATAAAGTGTGATGTTCCAAGACAGTAGACACTCCCTGTGGGCATCGGAGTTAGAGATCTTATGCCCACACAAAGTGCACTTTTTAAAGCCTGTTGGTTTGTCAGCCATTTCTGACGAAGAAAATAAAGTCCGAGACTGAGACCTTAGGGCAGAGGTGGAATGTAGTAAGAAGAGAGATTTTTATTTTTTTAAGTTAACTATTAGCAATGGTAGAAAAGAATACCCTCTAGAGGGTAGGAAAAAAAAGAGGTACAGGCAAATACCAACAATGGTATCAAAAAAGCCACCAAAAGGTAGAACAAAAGATAGGGGAAAACAGGATGAAAAAAAGCCATTGATCAAGATACCCGAAAAATAACAATGATCAGGAGAGGGAGGTAGATGAATTTAAAGACTGATGGAAGACTGAAAGCAAAAAAAATACTTACAATTAGTAGAAAAATACTCAGAAGAGCTCTAAGAGTAGGGTGCATGCATGTCTGTTATGGGAGCAAACAAGATCTGATGTACAGCTAGTTGACTGGGGCATTATGGGTAGTGGGAGGAGCTCATGAGTTGCTCTGAGAGTCTAGTGTATGTGGCCAAGTTGGATATGAGGTCAGATCTGATAGCCAATCATTGAGGAATGAATGAAAAGGACAACATCAGATTAATGGTTCTTGAGGTTTACTCCATGGATTACAAGGTGAGTTGTCCCAGGCCACTCTAAAATAGGTTTATTTAGGTCATATTTAAATGAGACTACAATGTTTTAGACAAGCCTTTGGAGTTACACTCCACTGTTTGGGGTAGTATAGGAGTTTATGACAGGTTTCTTGTTTACTATTTCACCAAGAAATTCCATTGTAATGTAATCTCAGAGTGCAATGGTCTTCTGTGTGCAAAACAGGTGCTTGTTGCACAACTACAGACTGAGGAAATACAGGAGTTAGAATCCAATTTCCCTATAAAATTTTGCACAACTACAGACTGAGGAAATACAGGAGTTAGAATCCAATTTCCCTATAAAAACCTAAGTGTCTAAATCGATACAGGGCACATTGATAAGTGAATAAATAAATTAACATGTTAACAAATTAAGTAAGCACTGGCCTAGAGTATAATACCAAGGCTGACATTTATAAGGTATAAAAATTAGACACTGATAGCTAGTATAAGCCATAAATGCAGCAATAACTATTACAATATGCACTTTTATGTTAAGTCCATCTAGCTACAAAAGTATTATATCTAAATAAATAAACACAGCTTCCTTCTGGCATAAATACTGAGAGAGGTCACTGCAAAAAGGCCCTATATTCTTTGTACACAATAAAATATTTTAAACCGTGACTATTCCCACCATATGCCGGACCAGAATGCTCCACTTTATTTCTTGAACTAGTAGTGATTTATTTCTTATAACTTTTACAGATTTCACTATATGAATTACTGACATTTCAAGTACTCGTTAAGTAATACACACCCTGGAATGTCTGGCAATAATACTTCTGTAAATGATATGAATTGAAACCATTAATCTGATGGAGTTAAATTATGATCTCTAAAGGCACAAACACAATGGCTATGGCATTGTTTTATCCATCTCATTCTCCAGTATCACAATCAAATCAATACAATTAAAAGAATTATGTACAAATCTATCATACAAGCTAGGAAAATGTCTGTATAGCACCAGAACTGTTCCAATAAATGCTTTAATCAGGATATTATCAGTGAATAAAATATGCCAATTTTTCTTTTAATTTTCACTTTATTTTGAACTTGACGGCAAGCTGAGTATTAAAATATACTACTGATGATGTGTCACATTGACACTGTCTTTTTATAGTTATCCAGACAGTGAAAGTGACCATGTACCTCTCCCAAGATGTTCTAAGCAGTTCCAGAAAGTATCATCTTTGGTTAAGCCTCTTGGTAATGTCATCAGCTACTCTGTAAAATTCCTCCATCCCAATGTGCTTTATTTGTTTGTTTGTTTTTTTTATATCAACTCATTGAACCAGTGTGTGTGTGTGTACTTCAAAGTCAGAAAAACATATCCTCTAGCCCATCTAAGTATAAACAATGTCTAACCTCTTCTGGGAGATAACTGATCTCTCTGATTTGACCTATTATTCAATGCAATTTACTACATTTTTTAGCCTTTGAACAGGCCAGCTGAAGGAATTTGAAAAGGTACAATGATTCCTTGAGCTGGCACATTATTCGGATAAGCTTTTACCACTGGGAAGTGGATAGCCATCAACATAATTGCTGATATTGTTATTACTGCTTGGCTGACAATGTTTCCACTTCCTCGTCTGGTAAGCTCTGAGGAGCCCAACCTCTAAACAGGGTAGGAGGCATCCCAAAGAAAGCAAGGCTTTCTATGCTGTTGTGGAAAACTACTAATGTCACTTGCGAAAATGGATTCCAGGAAATTCCCCTTAACAGCAAAGCTCATGATGTATTTCTTGGAATCCTTTTGAGAAAACAAGTTATAATCAGATACTTAAGAATAATTCAGTTGAATACATGGAAATCTTTTTGCCCCTATTTATTACTAGTTAAAAAATGTTTAGGCGCATAAAGTGCCTAACTGCTTTAGAACTTACACCTCAATCTGCCACATAAATGATGGCCAAAAGCAAAAGTGTACCTTTAATTAACTTACAGGCTCTTAGACTCTCTACTCTGCCACACCTTTGTTTCTTCTTGTTGGTTGTGCGGCGTCTACCTGACTTTGTCAAAATCGCATAATGTCAAATCTCACTTTGTCGACACTCAGATTATCGAACATCCACTTCATCAAAGCAGCAGAACTACGAAGATCTTCCCAGCATAAGTAACCTGTTGTGCAAAACGGTGAACTTTGCCTTTTTCCCAACTGTAGTACAATCTCAGAGTTGGTATATGTAGTTAGGGGGGGCGTGAAGGGCACAGCCTCCTACCTGGGTGGGTTTGGGTTGTTCTTTTTGGGCAAGTGATTACTTAACCTGGGAAAATCTTTCTAGTTCTGCTGCTTTGATGAAGTGGGAGTTTGATATTTTGAGTGTCGACGAAGTGAGGTAAAAAATATATATATATATATAAATATATATACATATACATACATGCGCACACACACACACACACACATATATATATATATATATATATACACACACACACACACACACACGTATAGCCAGGACCATTAGATTAAAGTTTTAAAATGCAACAAAAATCATGTTACTGAGATAATAAACCAAGAGCACAACATCTAATCTGAAACTGGCTTACTACTTCTGAATATATACTACTGTAAATGCCAAAAATAACAGACGAAAATCATTTAACAAGTTGTAAAATTTCAAATCCAGAAAAAGAAGTGAATTCCGCTAAAGAACGCTCAGCAGAGCAAAAAACAATGTAAATATTGGAAGAGCGTTGCACCACAGGTATTAGTATTTCATCTGAGTATTCAAAACTTGCTAAACAACCAAAATGGCAGAAAGACAGCTTCAAAACAACAGCTTCAATAACAGGCTTTTACCATGTTGAATCCACAATATATAAAATATAGAGCTTTGCTGTTGTAAAAGTCAAGTGGCGTTGTAATTCCACAGCTTTAAAACATGTGGATGTCATAAAAACAGAAAAAAACGAACATAAAAGTGAAGAACCCTTCTGATGTAAACAATGGACAAGCGCTTTCAGCCTTTTCAAGCCTTCTTCAGATCCAAGTAGGTAAGCTGGGTTCAGTGTTTAAAAGTTGGTATCATTCAATGAAACACCTCAGTGAATGATGAATGTTAACCAATCAAGTTAGTCCATTGGTACACACCTCCATAGCTTGAAATTAAAACTCTTTATTTAAAACTCTTTGTTTAAAACAACATGACAGTTTGACGTTTCTAAGACAGACTCAGACATATTTTCAGAAGGAATATTAGTTAAATCTTTACAGTAGCTTCTGGTTAAAAGCACAAGCTCTGCATAAAAGCCAAGATTTTGAGAGAAAAAGGTGAAGAAAAAATAAATAAATAAAGATGGTCATTTAGTGCGCTTCTTTTTATTTCATTTCAACAGTTTCTTTGGGACATCAGAGCCTAAGTCAGTATACCTAAGGTTTCGGTCAATAAAAACAGGTCATACGTGGGCATAGCTCATTGCTCGTCTATTTTTAAAAAAAGGTTTTAATGGAACACAGCCATTAAGGCCATGGGGGGTTATCTGCCCTCAGCCGCATTATCCATTTGGCTTCTACTCTCTGTTAGATTGGTCCGGTCTCCTTCTCTGGAAGTAAAATGTATCTTTGAAATGACCATGAAAACAAAGCTATGTCCCTCATGCTCACGTAAATGAAGAAAAAGAGAGTTTGTTTCCTTTCTGTTGCGTATATCAGATTGATGTTTGAAAATTCTTTCCTTTAGCTTCATATTAGTTTTTCCAACATAAAATGCTGTGCAGGAAGTGCAGGTAGCTATGTAAACAATATTGCTGGTTAGGCAATTAGCTAATCCATGAAAAACAAATGTCTGTTTAGTAACCGGATGCTTAAATGTGTTGCTACAATTGATTACATTGCAGACCTTGCAGAAGCAACATTTCTTTGTTCCTGATGAATTATTATGTACGTAGTTGTTACATATTCCATCATTTGAGCATAAAATCCTTTTGAGATTCTTTTTATTTTTGAAAAGTAAACTTGGGTTATCTCCAACAATCTCTTTTAACTTTTTATCCGAAGTTAGAATTGGACAGAACTTTCTGATCACCTGGCATACGTTATCATGGTCCATACTGTAAGTCAAATTGACCCTTAAGTTAGATGTTCTTTTAGGTATAGCTAGGGATGGTGTACTTTCACCTTCTCTGACCTTAGAAGAATAAAAAGGTTTGCCTTTTCCTTTACGTATGTCATTAATTCTGGTCTTGTTTAGTTCTAAACTTCTCTTTCCATATCCTCGTTGGCTGAAATTATTAATAAGCCTCTCTTCTTCTTGGAGAAAGGTTGCCTCTTCTGTGCATAGCTTTGAAATTCTTGCAATTTGATTTTCAACAATGTTAGAGAAAATATGCCTAGGATGCATGCTGGAAAAATGGAGCATGTGATTTTGCCACATATCTTTCCTATCGAGGCAAGTGTCTATTCCCTTCCCCGGATCGAGATAATCTCACATCCAGAAAGTCAATCATCTCTCTAGATGTTTTTACATCAAATTTCAGGAAAGTAGTGGTCTGTGACAGGAAGTTAACAAAGCTTCTTTGCCCCTCCATACAATGAAGGTGTCATCCACAAACCGATTGTACAGAATTATCTGGTCATTCCAAATGTTATTAGCATCCTTGGACCAAGCTCTCTCCCAGTTGGCTAAAACCAAGTTTGCATAACTATTGGCACAGGGCGTGCCCATGGCAACCCGCCATCTCTGCCAACAGTAGCTATTGTCATAGGTAAACACACTGTACTCCAACACGATTTCCAAAAGATCACATATCAGACGTGATTCTACCTTCTCTTCAGTTAGAAATTCTCTTACTGCTTCAATGCCATAATTATTTGGTATGGAAGTGAATAAACTATTCACGTCTAGGGTTACCAATAGCAGACTCTCAAGATCATCACAATGTTCTAGAGCTATATACAGATGTTATAGAAACTCAGCTGTGTCTTTAATCACAGTGGAGGCCTTAGGTAGCATCTTCTTTAGTTCTTGTTCAATAAGCATAGAAATAGATTCCGTCAACCATCCTCTACCAGCCACAATAGGTCTTAAAGGTGGGCGTTTAAGATCTTTATGAATTTTTGGTAATCCACTGACAGTTGGTACGGTGGGGTGCTCAGTGATGAAGAGATCATGCAAATACTCATTAATCTCTCTTTGCAATAGCATGTCATAAAGAGCCTGCTGGATCTTCCGTTTCATAATATTTAGTTCCTTCTTACTAATCAAGGAATAGGTCTTTCGATCACTTAATAATTCTTTCATCCATTGGACATACATCATTGCATCCATTACCACTATGGCTCCTCCTTTGTCAGCAGGTTTAACCAAAATATCATTCCTCTCTTTAAGCTCTTTAAGTACCTGATTTTCTTCTTTGGTTAGATTGAAAAACTGTTTCCCTTTTTGAGACATTCTTGTTCTCATTAGCTCCTCTTCACAGGCATGAATAAAAGAATCCACGGCTGGGTGGTTGAGGGGAACAAATGTGCTTGGTTTCTTGAGCATAATATTACTTTTAATGGGACATTTATCATTTCCGTCCCCAAAAATATACTTCAGAGTAAGATTCTTTCCAAACATTCTAAGGTCCAGTGCAAATTCATCATGTGTAGATTTGGTTGTAGGAATAAAGCTGAGACCTTTCTCTAATAGATCCATCTGAGAGTGAGTGAGCTGAATGTTCGAAATATTAACCACTAAAGAATTTATTGTGTTAATTTTCTTTTCTTTCTCTCTCTGCTTACAGATCTCCCTGTTCGAGAGACTTTGCTCATCATTAAAAAAGGGAGCTGCTCTGTGATGGTAACATGTTGTGCTCCTCTCTTAGGTATTGTTCCTAGTGGATGACAATTGATGCCAGTGCTTTTAAAAGGACTGGTATTATTGACATTAATAACTGCATGAGTCATGTTCTTGTTCGAGAACACAAGCATTTTCATTGGTGACAATACTCCCATTCGGGACTGTTCTGACTATAGGCTCTTGTTTGTCCATGTGATAGACTTGTGCACTAACCAAAAGATCTCGAGATCTATGGTTATTATTATCGGTGTGCAGAGTTGTACCTCTCTGTTCAGGATTTCTATCTTCTTTCCGTGGATGCTCATTGATGTTTCTGACTTTAGGCCATTCAAATAAATGGCCTTTCTGTATATCATTAAAGTCTCTCATTAATTTCTGACTTTTAATGCCTTTTAGCTTAATTTCATATGCTGTTAGCTTATCCTGTAAATTCTCCTATTTCATGAGGTTATCAGACAAATTCATGCTTTCAAGTTCTTTTTGTTTCTCTTCTATCAAGATGCTCATTTCTTCTTCTTGAGGCTTGAAGAAGTCAACCAGCAGTTTCATACAACTGAAACTTGTCTGTATATTACTTGCTTGCCATTTAGACAAAAGCTCAGGGTAGGTGTTTCCATAACTGGGCATACATCTAACCCTGAGACCTCTAGGAATAACCAGATGATGTAGGCAGGCTTCCATATGGAAACATTGTCACTGTAATCTCTTTAGCTTAAAGGCCGCATTTTCAACTGTTTTAAAAATAGACTCAAAGTTTAGGTCAACCTTTTCAGTTTCCACAACTGAAAACTCAGTTGTTGCAAGATTCAACTGAATCAGCAGATTAATAGTGCCAGACATAAAGCCTGTCGCTAACTTCTTTCTTTCCATGTCAATTAAATCTAGAGACATTGCGTGGAAAAGGCAGTACAAAAGTAGTGACTCTTAATACAAACTGCTGTTACAAACTGTGTGCAGAATACATAGCAAACAAAAGTCAAATCCAGAAAAAGAAGTGAATTCCGCTAAAGAACGCTCAGCAGAAAGTACAGTTTTGTACCTACCATAAATGTAGATGTTCGAGGATCCACATTGCTGCAGTCCTAACTATTGGGTAGTCCGCTGTCCAGTCGGCCCGAATACCAAAGTATATTGACGTTGTCAGGGCGCATTAGACTGACGCCAGTACGTCAGGGTACTAATGCGCATGCCCGACGTCATATCCTCAGTCTTTTCTTGCCCCAGATGTCAGAAGACCCTAAAAAGACAAGGCCAATACCAAAACTCCAAACATACCTGCACCAAAAATATGTACAATATATACAAAATACCAGAATATAACCTCACCTACACAACCACCCCTAAACACAGAGGGAAGGAGGGAGGGTTTGGACTGCAGCAATGTGGATCCTCGAACATCTACATTTATGGTAGGTACAAAACTGTACTATGTTCTTCATTCCACATTGCTGCAGTCCTAACTATTGGGTAGAATCCCAAAGCAGACTTTCTGTATATCATTAAAGTCTTCATTAATTTCTGACTTTTAATGCCTTTTAGCTTAATTTCATATGCTGTTAGCTTATCCTGTAAATTCTCCTATTTTTTTTTTTTTTTTTTTTTTTTTTTTTTTTTTTGTAGTTTTGACTTCAGAAAAGTAGATATCAAAAAGGAATAACCCCAGCACTAAACCCTGAGGGCCATTACTAGTGACTGACCTTTTTATGGAGATACAGTCTCCTATCCTGAATTCCTGTGTCTACCTATGAAACAGTTGTCCAATTGTTCAGCACACTGTTGTGTATTACTCAATTTAATTTCTCTAAATCTTTTGGGTTTCTAATTCCATGACAGTAAGGGACCCCATTCCTAAGCCAGGGTATTTTACAACTTTCTGTGTATGTCTCTCTCTCTCTCTTTTGGTTTTGTAGCAATTCCAATGATCAATGCTACTTTTGTCATTTTTCATGGACAACTATACCTGGCTTGATTGCATCCATTTTTGAACTGTTGGTAATGGGTGATCCCATGTGATCTACACTGTCATTCTCTATAATGACTTGGGGTTCATGTTTCCATTGCTTCTCAGATACTTCTATATTGTAGTATTTACATAATCGTGCCAACAGTCTTGCCACAGTATTGTGCCTTTCAGTGTACAGACCCTCTGCCATGAGTGTATTGCACCCAGCAAGAAAATGTACAACTGTTTCCAATTCTTTATTTTACAGAACCTACAGTTGTCTGTTTCTCACACATGTTCAATTAATTTTGTAAACCAATATGCATGCACTTTATTATTCTGGGCTGCTTTTTTTAACCTTTCATCTTTTGATTTCAGCTCACCTCTCCTTAATCATTCGTGTCAAATCCTGATCAACATGAGGTTGTACCAGGAGATCTTTGTACTTGCCACTATATTTATGGCTTTTCAACATTTTTTCCCATTCTGAATGATTCTTCTTCTTATATTCTTTCTTTTATTCTTTTTGCACATTTACTTGCCGTTTGATTTTTGCCAACTTCTGGTTTGATTTCCATTCCTGCTTGACACCAGAATACTTCTGCTTAACTAAGCTAAGAGATCATCTTAGACTTCCTCTTTCATGTTTTCAAACTTTCAGTGTTTGGATCTGCTGCAGTCAGCACATATGTATGCAGTCCCACAACTGCAGATCTAATTCAAGTAATCATTTTCGAGGAGGCCCATACATTCTTCAGAGCGAGGTATACATAATCTTGGTATACAGAGTTTTATTTGATAAGCATGAATTAATTTTCTTGTTTTCCTGTCCGAATGATCCAATACTTTTTTTGGGGCCAGTCAATCACACCAAAACCGTAAGTTATAACAGTACTTATATCTATTTGGTGACACTGTGGCCACTCCTGGAAGCATTACTGCATTGGCCAAACACTATCATTTGTATTAATATTAATTTCGCTCAGTATAATTGGGTACCACTGTAACAGCCTTAGAGTAGATGGTGTTGGGGTGTCTGGTGGCAGTGTAACTACCTTATACTCTGAGCAGAAGAGGGCATAGCTAGTAAACCTGTGCCAGCCTTTCCCAGTTTGTGCACGTGTGAAAATCAAATTTCAACAAGTGTGTGTGTCAGCTACTTGCAGCAGGGACTCGAAGCACTGGTTTCACAAAGAGGGTGCTGTAGGACTTGGCTTGGACACTCAGCTGAGGGCTCAACCCTTCAGCTGTGCCAGTGGGGAGTCTTACTGGAGATCTGGACAAAGGTGGGAAACCCAGACCTGAGACTGAGTGTGCTCCCTTTTTATGCATACAGCTGCATCTGGAAATACTGAGTATTCATTTATTCTGAATGAATGTCCCTCTCCAGTGCCAGTGGTGAGGATTCAGGCTCCTTGATCACTAGCCTAGAGTGGGGACATCACCCCCCCATGAGGATCAGAAAATTCATGCTTTCAAGTTCTTTTGTTTCTCCTCTATCAAGGTGCTCATTTCTTCTTCTTGAGGCTTGAAGAAGTCAACCAGCAGTTTCATATAACTGAAACTTGTCTGTATATTAATTGCTTGCCATTTGGCCAAAAGCTCAGGGTAGGTGTTTCCATAACTGGGCATACATCTAACCCTGTGACCTCCGGGAATAACCTGATGATGTAGGCAGGCTTCCATATGGAAGCATTGCCATTGTAATCTCTTTAGCTTAAAGGCCGCATTTTCAACTGTTTTAAAAATAGACTCAAAGTTTAGGTTTCAGTTTCCACAACTGAAAGCTCAGTTGTTGCAAGATTCAACTGAATCAGCAGATTGATAGTGCCAGACATAAAGCCTGTTGCTAACTTCTTTCTTTCCATGTCAATTAAATCTAGAGACATTGCGTGGAAAAGGCAGTAAAAAAGTAGTCACTCTTAATACAAACTGCTGTTACAAACTGTGTGCAGAATACACAGCAAACAAAAGTCAAATCCAGAAAAAGAAGTGAATTCCGCTAAAGAACGCTCAGCAGAAAGTACAGTTTTGTACCTACCATAAATGTAGATGTTCGAGGATCCACATTGCTGCAGTCCTAACTATTGGGTAGTCCGCTGTCCAGTCGGCCCGAATACCAAAGTATATGGCTGACGTCGGTCAAGGCGCTTTAGACTGACGCCAGTACGTCAGGGTACTAATGCGCAGGACCGACGTCATATCCTCAGTCTTTTCTTGCCCCAGATGTCAGAAGACCCTAAAAAGACAAGGCCAATACCAAAATCTCCATACATAGCTGCACCAAAAATATGTTCCATTTATACAAGATTACCTGTATATAACCTCACCTACACAGCCACCCCTAAACACAGAGGGAAGGAGGGAGGATTGACTGCAGCAATGTGGATCCTCGAACATCTACATTTATGGTAGGTACAAAACTGTACTATGTTCTTCATTCCACATTGCTGCAGTCCTAACTATTGGGTAGAATCCCAAAGCAGAGGTAAGGGAGGCTGGCAAATCATATGGAAGCAGGAGCTGACAACATGCCTTGCAAAATAGCTGTGGCAAAACCAGCCCTAGACTTAGAGTAGAGAGGAAGGTGATAATGCTTAGAGAAAGTATGCACTGAACTCCAAGTAGCTGCCTCCAAAATATCCTTAGTTGCCACCCCCCTTAGAAATGCTGTTGAAGTGGCAGTAGCCCTAGTGGAATGAGGCCTAATCCCAGCTGGAATCTCCTTACCATGATGGGAATAACAAAATGCAATGCAAAACCCAATCCACCTAGAAATAGTTTGTTTTGACACAGGCTTCTGAATCAAAGCAAAAGAGATCTAATTCAAGTAATCATTTTGAGGGAGGCCCATACATTCTTCAGAGCGAGGCATACATAATCTTGGTATACAGAGTTTTATTTGATAAGCATGAATTAATTTTCTTGTTTTCCTGTCCGAATGATCCAATACTTTTTGGGGCCAGTCAATCACACCAAAACCGTAAGTTATAACAGTACTTATATCTATTTGGTGACACTGTGGCCACTCCTGGAAGCATTACTGCATTGGCCAAACACTATCATTTGTATTAATATTAATTTCGCTCAGTATAATTGGGTACCACTGTAACAGCCTTAGAGTAGATGGTGTTGGGGTGTCTGGTGGCAGTGTAACTACCTTATACTCTGAGCAGAAGAGGGCATAGCTAGTAAACCTGTGCCAGCCTTTCCCAGTTTGTGCACGTGTGAAAATCAAATTTCAACAAGTGTGTGTGTCAGCTACTTGCAGCAGGGACTCGAAGCACTGGTTTCACAAAGAGGGTGCTGTAGGACTTGGCTTGGACACTCAGCTGAGGGCTCAACCCTTCAGCTGTGCCAGTGGGGAGTCTTACTGGAGATCTGGACAAAGGTGGGAAACCCAGACCTGAGACTGAGTGTGCTCCCTGTTATGCTTGATGCATACAGCTGCATCTGGAAATACTGAGTGTATTCATTTTATTCTGAATGAATGTCCCTCTCCAGTGCCAGTGGTGAGGATTCAGGCTCCTTGATCACTAGCCTAGAGTGGGGACATCACACCCACTTAAATCCTGGCACCCGCGACTTACATAACAACATTTTATTGACTCCTCTTTCATTCCTGGAAAAGGATCACTGAGGAGTAGAAAAGCATATCTCTATGGTAGACAGGGTCTTTCCATCCTGTTCACTTCAGAAGAGCATTTCCCTTAAGTAGAGTGACAAAGATGCTCCATCAAAAGGAACATTGATAAAAGACTTGAAAGGCTCTACAAAATTGCATAGATACATCTAGGCATGTCTCCTAATGGCTATGCCTGAACCAGATGCCCATGAGACACCCTCTGTAGCATGTGATTTTAACCTCATCGACGCATTGGAGAATTATACTAGAGTGGCCAGCTGTGAAGAGGACCTCTTGTATACCTTCATGGACATGGACTTAGACAGATTTGGAGAGTTCTTTAGTCAAATCCCACTGTAGTCTTGTGAAGTGTGCTAAATAATTCAGGGAACTCAAGATAAAGGTCACTGAAACAAAACTCCATTGTCCAAATGTGTCCATTTCTCTGGACACTCAGTTAGGGGGATGGACTGAGGAGATCTGCTTCGCTAGCTCCTACTTAATTGCTGCCACCACAACCATAGCCATCAACAGGGACTCCATTGCTTTAATATAATCTGTCCTTTGGCAATGGCAAAAATTTATTTGGGTGATGCGGATGGATTCTACAGTATCTGGTTTCTTTGCCAGGCAAGATACAAAATCAATAAGCTCATCTGCAGGGGGAGGCAAACAAGATGTAGATGGACAAAACCTAAAAGCTTCCAGAAAAAAAACTGACTCCTCTGAGGATGGGGCATCTAAGGACCATCCACATTTTTGCTTAAGAATCTATAGGATGTCTCCAAAGGAGATGTCATCTGGTGGAGATCTGGGGATCCTTCCATTTCATCAAAGTCAGTGTCTTCAGTGGGAAATTCCATAGGGGAATGTATTTGCCCCCTTTTTCACATTCTCTTTTGGGGAACCTATTCAGTGGGATGGTCTGGAGAGGTATGCGAGGAGAGGGGGAGTTGCTTGGAGGGAACTATCTGGATGCTTGGTGGTACAGGCTGTCCCTGTGGAGTAGGTCCGAGATGATCACAGCTTGGACCTGAAGTAGGAATGGATGTGGGATCCAAGAAGTGGAGAGTAGTCACATCTCTCAGTCCAGGAAAAAAACCCTTACCACTACCTCAAAGGCAGAAGGACCAAGAGAAGGCATGGCTGGCCATATCAGAGTTGAAATTTCCAAAGCTACCATGCCCCAACTCTGTCTGGATCCATGCTTCGAGGAGGGAGTCAGACCCAAGCTGTCCAATTCCGAAACGTCAAGGGGCAAGGACGGCTCCAACAACACTGCAGTGGAAACTAGCCCCCCAGATCCAAGACTGACGCTTCGGCTCAGAAACTCAACACAATCCAATGGAATCGAGGTGGAAACAGTCAGGGAAGCTGTTGGAGTTAAAGATCTAGTAATCTTCAAATTCGACCCTGACATTGTCATGGCTCTTAGATCCAAGAGCTCTGAAACCATGTAACGGATCGAAGAAGGGCAGATCACTATGTGAGAAGTGGAAGGGAGGCTCAATTATTTAGCACACTTCACAACACTACAGTGGGATTTGACTAAAGAACTCTCCAAATCTGTCTAAGTCCATGTCCATGAAGGTGTACAAGAGGTCCTCTTCACAACTGGCCACTCTAGTATAATTCTCCAATGCGTCGATGAGGTTAAAATCACATGCTGCAGAGGGTGTCTCACGGGCATCTAGTTCAGGCATAGCCATTAGGAGACATGCCTAGATGTATCTATGCAAATGTGCAGAGCCTTTCAAGTCTTTTATCAATGTTCCTTTTGATGGAGCATCTTTGTCACTCTACTTAAGGGAAATGCTCTTCTGAAGTGAACAGGATGGAAAGACCCTGTCTGTAGTAGGGATATGCTTTTCTACTCCTCAGTGATACTTTTCCAGAATTGAAAGAGGAGGCAAGAAAATGTTGTTATGTAAGTCGCAGGTGCCAGGATTTAAGTGGTTGTGATGTCCCCACTCTAGGCCAGTGATCAAGGAGCCTGAATCCTCACCACTGGCACTGGAGAGGGACATTCACTTGGAATAAAATGGATACACTCAGTATTTCCAGATGCAGCTGTATGCATCAAGCATAACAGGGAGCACACACAGTCTCAGGTCTGGGTTTCCCACCTCTGTCCAGATCTCCAGTAAGACTCCCCACTGGCACAGCTGTAGGGTTGAGTCCTCAGCTGAGTGTCCAAGCCAAGTCCTACAGCACCCTCTTTGTGTTTTGTTCTTTTTGCGCACACACACACACACACACACACACACATATACATATACATATATATATATATATATATATATACATACACATACACACACACACACACACACACACACACACGTACAGCCAGGACCATTAGATTAAAGTTTTAAAATGCAACAAAAATCATGTTACTGAGATAATAAACCAAGAGCACAACAGCTAATCTGAAATTGGCTTACTACTTCTGAATATATACTACTGTAAATGCCAAAAATAAGAGACTAAAATCATTTAACGAGTTGTAAAATTTTACAAGAAAGTACAGGACTGTAATTTGGTGATACCAACACGTTTACTACTCTCAAGAGGTGCAACGTCAGCTCTCCTGAAGGCAGAATGCCATACTGTAATTATCATAATGTCCTGGAAAAATAATAAACATGCTGGTACCAGAAAGCAAACCAATCACAACCTTTAGGAATGTTTGTTTCTCAGTCCTGTTTGGAAGCCAAGTTACTAATTCATGTGCAGAAAGGCAAAACAGCAGTAATGGTTTCAAAATCTTACTATTACAATTAGAACGGAGTCCTTTTTTTATTTAATGGCATTTAGTGAGGTCAGGCATAAAATGAAATGTTCAGGGAGTATATTGGTAATTGCATCATAAAGTCAGTAAGAAATGTTGGGAAAACTTTCTTAAAACAGTTTGCACTATGTTGTGGTGCAGCAGTGACAACTTCAGTACTGTACAATAGTCGAAAATGTTGGTACTGTCCTACAACAAAGACATTCTGCTGAAAAACATATTGGACGTGCTACATATGGCACTGGGGTTCAGGGTAGTGTACAACAAAGCCCTGTATACTAGGATTTGTTGGCATGCTGTTGGGTTCCTTGCCCAGCCCCCCTACATCCGTGTCTTTGAACTGCACAGCTCATCATCGACAAAGTTCTCCACTGACAAGATTATATTCAGCATTAACACTACAGACCCCCAGAAATGTTGTCTTGTGGATTCATTTTGGAAACTTTTTGTTATGAGTAGCTAAATGCATCTTGCAGTGCAGTGTTTACAGGAGTTTTTTAAATCACATGATTACTAGGAGATAGTTAAACTTCTAAACTGCATTAGTTATTTGTTTGATTATGTAATTAAGGCTTGCTCTAGCCACGTTGTCTGCTACAATGGAGTTACCACTAACACACATTTGCTTCACGTGAAAACACTTATGCAGTTACTATAGTACTGCTACAATACTGTTACAATCGTAAATACATTAGCACATACTGCACCATAACCATCTGCAGAACAGGAACAGGGTTTTATTAAGCATAATTTAGTGTGCCACAATAACAGAGTAAAGAAAGTAAAATGAAAACAACTGTATAAAGCAAATACCTTAATGTTAATTCAGAATAACTGAAGCATATTTTGCCAAGGTAAAAAAAAAAAAAAAAAAAAAAAAAGAAAACTACTGGGAAAAACAGCTCAACTGTATTTTTATTTTACTTCTTTCGGCTGCTCCCGTTAGGGGTTGCCACAGCAGATCAACTGTTTCCATTTCTTCCTGTCCTCTGCATCTTGCTCTGATACACCAACCACCTGCATGTCCTCTCTCACCACATCCATAAACCTTATCTTAGGCCTTCCTCTTTTCCTGTTACCTGGCAGCTTCATCCTTAGCATCTTTTTCCCAATATACTCTGCATCCCTCCTCAGCACATATCCAAACCAACATAATCTTGCCTCTCTATCTTAGTCTCAAAACCTTCCAACCTAGGCTGACCCTCTAATATACTTATTCCTAATCCTGTCCATCCTCGTCACACCCAGTGCAAATCTTAACATCTTCAACTCTGCCAGGTCAAGCTCTGACTCCAGCCTTTTTATCAATGCCACTGTCTCCAACCCATATAACATAGCTGGAGTTCCCCAAGGATCTATTCTTGGTCCTATCCTCTTTAATATATTTATAAATGACTTCCACAAATCCATCCCACTTGCAAACATCATCCAATATGCAGACGATTCTACAATTATCTGCTCTGCCACCTCCCCCTCTTTTCTCCAAAAACTGACTCAGGAAGCTTTCTCAATTACTGAGCATTGGATGAAAATAAATCACTTGGCACTCAACACCTCCAAAACAAAACTAATGGTATTTACCCCCTCCAAATCTACTTCTTTTGACACAAACTCTTTCTCAATTACCAGCCAAAACAACTCACCCTTGGAACTGGTATCTGAAACCAAGCTACTAGGTGTTCTAATTGACAATCAACTTAAATTCAACTCCCATCTACAACTAAATATTAAGAAAACACATCAAAAACTAGGTATGCTCTACCGTCAAAATCAGTATCTTACTAGTTCCTCCAAAACCACTCTCGCTTCCTCCTTTCTCATTCCCTCTCTTCTCTACTGTGCTCCATTACTGACTAATCTTCAGTCCTCTCTAAAAAGCCAGCTTTCCTCCTGTTATAACAAAATTGCCAAATTCGCTAATAGCCATAGGTCCTCCACCCACCACTGTTCCTCTCTCCAAAAACTAAATTGGCTCGAACTACCTAATCATCTTAACTATATACAGCTGACTTTAGCTCATAAGCTTATTTTCAACCCCTCTCTTTGTCCCTCTCTGTCTTCTGCCTTCAAAATGCACCTTCCAAATAGAGTCTTAAGGTCCAACAATCAAAACCTACTAGAAGTCCATAAACCATCTCACCCCCCAGGTAAACACTTATTATCCTCTAACCTTTCCCGTCTCTGGAACTCACTCCCACCATCCATCCACCACCTCTAATCACTACCTATTCAAAAATCTCTTCATTCACATCTTAGGTCCCAATGGGATTGTTCTTGCTCCCACCCCTCATAAATATATGTCATCCTACCTCCTGTATGCATTGAGGCTCAACTTTACCTAACAAAGCTTGTTTCCTTCTGAATAATTACACTGTAATGTAATGTTGTGCTCCTTCTCCAACACAACTCTGCTATGTTATCACCTTATTGTCTCAGCTCACGTACATCACATTAATATTCATTTATTGTATTTTTGAATACTTCTTGACTTTTGGACTAAATGTTTTACCCACTTCTTGTATAATTTAATAATAGTTAGCTATCTTGTGTATGTAACTCAGTTTTTATGTGCTGGAGCTTTTCTCCCCAGGACTCCATTGAAAACGGGTTCTTTTGGCCCAATGGACTATCCTGGTAAACCAACTGCAAATAAATAAATAAATAAAATGGTCTCACTACCCTCTTGTAGACCTTCTCTTTCACTCTTACTGGTACTCGTCTGTCACAAATCACTCCTGACACTCTTCTCCACACACTCCATCCTGCCTGTACTCTCTTCTTCACCTCTCTTCCACACTCACCATTACTCTGAACTGTTGATCCCAAGTACTTAAACTCATCCACCTTCCCCACCTCTACTCCCTGCATCCTCACCATTCCTCTATCCTCCCTCTCACTCACACACATATATTCTGTTTTAGCCCTGCTGACCTTCATTCCTCTTCTCTCTAGAGCATATCTCCACCTCTTCAGGGTCTCCTCCACCTGTTCCCTACTCTCACTACAAATCACAATGTCATCTGAAAACATCATAGTCCACGGGGACTCCTGTCTGATCTCATCTGTCAACCTGTCCATCACCATTGCAAATAAGAAAGGGCTCAGAGCTGATCCTTGATGTAATCCCACCTCCACCTTAACCGCATCCGTCACTCCCACCGCAGACCTCACCGCTGTCACGCTACCCTCGTACATATCCTGTACCACTCTTACATACTTCTCTGACACTCCCGACTTCCTCATACAATACCACAACTCCTCTCTAGGCACCCTGTCATATGCTTTCTCTAAATCCACAAAGACACAGTGCAACTCCTTCTGACCTTCTCTGTACTTCTCCATCAACACTCTCAGAGCAAACATCGCAGGCTCAAGGACAGAACCCACACAGTTAGAATTGCTGGAGCCATGTCAGACTCCAAACCAGTTACAAGTGGTGTCCCACAAGGCTCAGTCCTGGGACCTCTCTTGTTCGGTATATATTTCTCGAAGGTACAGGCCAACACGGCAGGACTGTGACTGACCAAGTTCGCAGATGACTGCAAACTGGGTGCCATAATCGACTCGCCAGCCGACACAAGCATCCTCCAAAAGGGCCTCATAGAAACAGACAACTGGTGCCAGAGCCATGGCCTCAAGCTAAATGCCAAAAAGTGTATAGTCATCCCCTTTGGCAAAAACAAAGTGCCCACAAATTACCACATAGGTGGTAATCCATTAAGTCTGAAGAAGTAATTAGGGACCTGGGGACCCAAGTTGATAGCAATCTCTCATTTGACAACCACGTGGCCAAAGTGGTTGAAAACATTTGATATAGCCCACCTAATCATGAAGGATTCACATCTAGATCAGGGAGGTCATCGTGCCTCTTACGCATCCCTCATCAGGCCCATAATTGAGTACAATGCCCCTTTTGGGATGTAGCTTACCAGACACCTGCAGCATCTAGAAAGACCCCAAAAGTACCTCACCAAGAGGATCAAAGGGGCTCAAACAGATGCCATATGCTGCCAGTTAAAGAAACTCCAGCTCTACTCAGTGGCATACCGCCTGTTCAGAGGCGATCTGTGCCTGGCGTATAAAGCCATGTCCAACCGAATTAATGGACATGCTGCACCTCAGAAAATCCAAATCCCATCGGAGCTACGCTGAGAGACTTGAACCTCAGCACTGAAATAAATAGGACATGCTGGAGGACAGATTCATAACAGAGGCTCCCTTCACTCTGAATAAATCCCAGTCCAGATTAGGCAGAGTCCCTCATTGACTCTCTTCAAGAGGAATCTTGATGAGTGGATGGGAGATCGTAGGTTTACCCCGGGTATCACTTCAGTGTCACTGTTAGACAGAGGCACAGTATACTAACCTCGAAAAAGGGCATAGCAAAATAAATTTAAAATGGGTGGCGAAAGCTAAACACATTCTGGCTAGGCTTATAAATGCCCTAGGGCAGATAGGCTAGTATGAACCTATGAACCTATCTGCAGTGCTCTTTCCTGGCATGAAACCATACTGCTGATCACGAATCATCACCTCCCTTCTTAACCTAGCTTCCACTACTCTTTCCCATAACTTAATGCTGTGACTGATCAGTTTAATCCCTCTGTAGCTACTACAGCTCTGCACATCACCCTTATTCTTAAAAATCGGTACCAAAACACTTTTTCTCCATTCCTCAGGCATCCTCTCACTTTCCAAGATTTTATTAAACAATCTAGTTAAAAACTCCACAGAGATTTCACCTAAACACCTCCCAGCTTCCACAGGTATGTCCATCTGGACCAGCCTTTCCGTTCTTCATCCTCTTCATAGCTATCCTTACTTCCTCCTTGCTAATCCACTTCACGTCATGATTCACTATCCGCACATCATCCAATCTTCTCTCCCTCTTATTCTCTTCATTCATCAACCCCTCAACGTACTCTTTCCATCTGCTCAACACACTCAACTCGCTTGTGAGTACGTTTCCCTCACTTGTGAGTACGTTTCCCTCATTATCCTTTATTACACTTACCTGCTGCACATCTTTACTAACTCGATCCCTCTGTCTAGCCAATCGGTACAGGTCCTTTTCTCCCTCCTTAGTGTCCAACCTTTTATACAACTCTTCATACGCCTTATCCTTAGCCTTTGCCACCTCTCTCTTTGCCATGCACCTCATCTCCTTACACTCTTGTCTACTTTCTTCATCTCTTTGACAATCCTACTTCTTCTTCGCCAACATCTTTCTCTGTATACTCTCCTGTACTTCTTCATTCCACCACCAGGTCTCCTTGTCCTCCTTCCTCTTTCCAGATGTCACACCAAGCACCTTTCTAGCCATCTCTCTTACTAGCTCTGCTGTAGTTACCCAGCTATTTGGTAACTCTTCATTGCCACCCAGTGCCTGTCTTAACTCTTCCTTGACCATCACCTCACAATTACCCTTTTTCAATTTCCACCATTTGATCATTGGTGCTGCCCTCACACTCATCCTCCTCTTCTTGATCACCAATGTCATCCTACAAACCACCATCCTATGCTGCCTAACTACACTTTCCCCTGCCACCACTTTACAGTCTCCAATCTCCTTCAGACTGGCCCTTCTACATAAGATATAATCCACCTGTGTGCATCTTCCTCCACTCTTGTATGTCACCCTATGCTCCTCCCTCTTGTTAAAATACGTATTCATCACAGCCATGTCCATCCTTTTCACAAAATCCACCACCATCTGACCTTCTGCATTCCTTTCCTTAACACCATACCTACCCATCACTTCCTCATCCCCTCTGTTCCCTTCACCAACATGCCCATTGAAATCTGCTCCAATCACCAGTCTCTCACCCTTGGGTACAGTCATCACCACTTCATTCAACTCACTCCAAAATTTTTCTTTCTCATCCATCGCACACCCAACTTGTGGAGCATATGCACTAACAACATTCATCATTACACCATCAATTTCCAGCTTCATAAACATCACTCTATCTGACACTCTTTTCACCTCCAAAACACTCTTAGCATCCTGTTCCTTCAGGATAATGCCTACGCCATTTCTCCTTCCATCCACACCATGATAAAACAATCTGAAACCACCTCCGATACACCTAGCCTTGCTCCCCTTCCATCTGGTCTCTTACACATACAATATACCAACCTTCCTTCGGTCGATCATATCAGCTAGCTCTCTCCCTATACCAGTCATACTGTCAACATTCAAAGTTCCGACCCTCACTATCACAGTCCTAGTCTTTACCTGCCTTCGGGCATGCCTTCCCCCTCTTCTCCTCCTTTGGCCAACAGTAGCCCAATTTCCGCTAGCACCCTGTTGGCCAACAGTACTGGTGGTGGTCGTTGTTAACCCAGGCCTCAACCTATCCGGTATGTATTTCTGTACTGTTGTCTGCATGTATGATTTGGCAAAATTTTACGCTGGATGCCCTTCCTGATGCAACCCTCCCCATTTATCCGGGCTTTGGACCGACTCAAAGAAATGTACTGGCTTGTGCATCCCCAATGGCTGTATTTTTATTTTACTCCATTTGTTATATGAAAAATGTACTTTTTCAGGGGTGACCTGAGAGCACTATTTCTTTAAGTGACTTCTTCAAAGTTGCACCCCACACAAATGGGGTGCAGAGGAATCAAAAGTAAAATGGAGTCCCAGAAAGTAATGCCTGATTTGAATTTAAATGTAATCGAACAGCAGAGTATCAGCATTGCAGACTTTTAAGTAATAAAGGGGAATCAAAAGGGATCAAAACTGCTTCATTTTTGTATTCAAGAATGAAAGAAACAAAAAAGGGGGGACAAAGAAGATGTTACTCAATATGTAACTTGTTTTATCAATTCAAGCTATGTCACAAAGAGGGAGAATGAAGTTAGTTGACACCCTACTTAAAAAATGCCTTTAGGCATATTATCTGTACACCTTCTGTGTGGAGTCTGCATGTCCTCCCCGCAGTCGAGTGACGTTTAAAGACATACAGGTAGGTGCGTGTGAATGGGTGTGCCTTCTTTGAAACTAGAAACTCTTAACCTTCTTTGAAGGCTGGGCGTCGGGCTGGCAACTTGGAACCGTAACAATCCACTGCCAATCATTAGCGGGGTGGAGTTCTGCTCTGGCGAACCCAAACTGAGAAAAGCCGAAAGACAAACATCTGTAAGTTTTTTTTTTATCTTACCATGTATCACATTTACGACTGTACATTGGCTCTACATGTCAAACATGTTAGACTCATGGGGGAATTGTTACTCAAGTCAGAAGATGTTCCATTACTGTGCTGAAAGATAAAACTAATAATTTTGAATTAATACAATACAAAAGTCATATTAGGAATCTTAGTTAAATACTGAATTCTGCTGTTTCTGACAGCACATATCTTATGATTTTGAGAAGGCATACAGAGATGTTTTTATGTACCACTGAAGAAATACTTATGATTTTAAAGCATATTCTTAAGACCATGTTTATTAATGTTTATTAAGGGGGGTTTTGGTTGAGACATTCCTGGTGGAATGCTAAAAATTAAAGTCAAATGAAACATGTATTGAATGAAATAGTTTGTTAATATGAACTTTCCTCTGGCTTTTCACTTTTCATGTAGGAGGTTTAAGGGCATAAGTTGAGTAAAGTTTAGAAGTGTATATACCATTAAGTAAATTTGATATATCCTATGGCATATCTACTGAGACACTAGAAAATAAAAATAGAGAGATAACTAAATTGAATATATCAGCTAAACAATCTGATATATCATCAGGCTCTTAGTATATGTCCCTTTTGATAATAAGCACAGCAAAAGTCATAAACTGCTTGTGTAGCTGCTGATAAATGCATTGCATTTGTCCTTAACCTAGATGGCTACATTTACCTAAGATTTGGCCTTAGCAGAATCAATAACTTATTTAAGTTTTAATAACATGCAGTACACTGCCCTTTTGAACCCCAGACCTGATATTTTTCCTTTTATAATATAATTTGTCTATGCTTGAATTCTGCCAGAGTGACAACATTTTGAGTTAGACTCGTATACATTTATGGTAAACAAAGATGCTTATCTACAGAGGCACGTATGACAAAATAGTTCTTTGGTATAACTCCATAGGTATGGTGGGGCTCACTATTTCTTATGGTCCAGAAATTTTATAAAGGTGTTACTATCTTGACTTAACAGACTAACATGTAGACAGTTCTTCATATAAAAGTTTAATGCTTTTAAGAGTTTCTAGTTTCAAGTTGTTATAAGGAGACAACACTCTAATACAGATTATATTTATATCAGCAGTCATCACGGATATTTTCCTGAATATTTTAAACTGTTTATAGAAATAATTTTAATATGTAACCAGTTAATGTGCTAATGCTGTTTATTTGAATCTAAAAGTATTGACTACACAAGAAGTTAATCTCTATTTACATAAGTTATAAGATTTATGTGCAACTCTATCACTTATACTAATTTGAGACAGTTTTTTCTCTCTCAAGGTTGATAGTAGGGTGCTAGAATATAAGTTGATACATACATATAGAAATAAGTTGTCAATTGAAACTTTATATTTTTCAAGTTTATTAGGGGAGTTCTTCATTCATTTTTTTTAAATTAATAACATATGATTGAAGGTAGGGTTGGTTACCTTGCCCTGACACTAAGGTGCTATATTGGACGAACCATAACCCTAACTGTTTATTTTGCCAGTGTAGAATAGGATACACTTTACACATGTAACCACCATTTAAATGACTTTCAGTTGTGCAAATTATATAGGACTTGGGAGAAGAGAAAAGCCACAGCCCCCTCACGGAGAGGTGTACTTTGCTTTGATTATTCAGATCCACCTTACCACCAGTTTTTATAATTGAGCTATTACATAACCTGTAAAGTAGATTGTGAATTACTTTTATTCATGATAAAGTAGAGTTTACTCCTGGGGTAAAACATAGGAGATAAACAAGTCAATATGTATGTTAAATCATTCTTAAAAAAGGTGTTTTTTCTCAATTTCTGCCTCTTTCTCTCTCTTTTTCCGGAGGTGTGCACACTGAGCATGCACTGTCATGGGTGCTTCCATGTCCTCATGCATCAGAAGTAGTATACAAGTTGAAAGTTTAATTTTAAAGAAATATAGAAAATGTAAATTGCTATTAAAGTTTCATTAAATAATAATTACTTTTAAATAAAGTGATCCCTACTAGTGCATGATTTTATAAAAGGTCTTAAACTAAATGATGTTGGCATTCTCCAAAAGAATGCTAAGTGGTGAGCCAATAAGTGAGCAGGAGGCATGCTACCAGTACAGTATTTCATATTCATGTCAAGTCATATTCCTGACTGTTGCTCCCCTTAGTACTTCCTACCCTTATTCATTCTAGTATCCAGCAGTTATACTGTCTAAGTATCCCCCACCTTCCTCATGGTCTGGACCCACCCCAGCTCACACGTTTTGTAAAGATCCCTGCCTTCCCTATTTGTAGATGTCCTTCAATATCACTGTGGCAGTATTCATAACATTAGGGATCCCCTGCCAAGGGCGGCAGAACATCCAGCCAAAATACCAAAACCTTAGGCTGCTTTAAGGTACACTGTATTTCACAGATGCTCCTCTTGCAGCATAGAGCATAAAGGTGACATCCGGACGTAGCATCCTCAGAACAATTTTGCCACCAGTCCGAATACCATCTCTTGATCATCAGTCTGAACGCCTACATTCTGTTGCTGGTTTCACCGAGCCTTTGTAGACAAGTACCCTGTTGTTTTTTTTTTAATTTATTTTCATTTGTGGCTTATGGGGTTTCATGTCATCGAAGAAGGGTACATGCCAGTGTGGGAGACAGATTCCCCATAAAGACTGCCACAAATAGTGTTTGTTTTGCCCTGGTGCTGCTCATGACCATACATTCTGTTCCATCTGTCAGGCCTTTGTTCCTAAATTCCTGTGCAGTAGACTTACTTCTCTGGTGACCTTAAACACGTCCAAGGAGGCATTGCAGATGTCTGTTTGGGATGTTCAGGGGGAACCACAGCTTATCATCTCCATGGGTCCTGGGGTGGGAGAGTCCACAGATATTAGTAAGAAAAGGAGTCCCTATTGCAGTCATTGAATGCAGTCCTGGGTCAGAGCCTTCCAAATTCTATAAGCTGGACCTCCCATTAAAGAAAAAGCAAAATACTCAACACTTTTCTCCTGCTACAAAGGAGCCTGAAGGTGTGTGGCAGGCTTTTAGTCAGGGTTTGTTTAGTGCTTTAATGGCAATGAAACCTCATCAGGGAGTTTCAGTTCCTGCCCCCCCCCCCGCTCCTTTACTCCCTTTAAAAGACCCAGGGGTCAAGATTCTTCTGAGGAAGAGGCGGATTCTGATAAGGAATTCCTTGCCAACTTTTCTCAGATTCCCTCTCCTTTGGATTATGGCTCAGAGGAAGACGAGTCTACTACTCCTGATATGTCCTTTGAAGAGATTTCTTTTGGGGACACAATCTCTACGATGATTAAGCTCTTTAAATGGGATTGTGCTTAGGTTTTGGAGGTACAAAAAAGGTACTATAAGTTGTTGCAAATGGATTCTCCTAGGCCTTCTGCTGTTCCTCCTGATTTGGCTGCCTTATTGGATGTATTTTCTAATGCTTCTAAAGCTCCAGACTCTCAGCCCCCTGCCCCCCAAAAGCCTGACAGATTCTATAGGGTGCCTAAAGACTAAGTTTTTGTAAAAATGTCTTTCTGCTGACCCTTCAGTGGTGTTTCTTGCCTCTGACAATACTTCTCAATTGCTTCCTTCTTCCAGGTTACTGCCCTCTGATAAAGATAGCAGGACCACAGAAACGCTAGGCAAGAAGGTTTATACTTCTGCCACCCTGGCTTTTAGGGCTGTTAATTATCCGACCCATATATCTAGGTATTTGTTGTCTTCTCTTATCCCAGGCTTCTCAGGTTATTTCTGACCTCCCAGACTCTGAGGGTAAGACTTCTGCCTTCTCCTTGTTAGGGATTTCCTCCCAAGTGGCTCGTCATTCCATTGTGTAGTTATGATGTAGCAGATACTTCTTCTAGGGCTGCTGCTTTTGGGTCAGTGATGAGGAGGTATTCTTGGCTTTGACTTCAACCTCTGCCTGATGATATTAATTAAGGCTAAGTTAATGGATGCCTCTCTTGATATTAAACACTTGTATGGTGAAGCTGCTGCTGCTTTAAGTCCCTTTAGAACAAGGGTAATGCTTTAAAGGAACTTAAATGTGTGTGTGTTTCTCATATGCTTAAATTTTAGAGAAATTACCCAAGTAAGTCAGATTTTGTTCGCAGGCAATCTTGACCTCCTCCTAAGGGTAAAATGGGTGGTAAGTGGGCTCCTCCTGCTGAAGCTACTCAGACTTCTGTGCCTCAGAAGACTCCTTTTCCAGATAAACCAGGTGCTGTCTGACTGTCCTGTTCTTCCCAGTTACTTTCCTCTTTCTCTTCACCTTTCTTTCTCTCTTCCTGTTTGGCTACAGATTACTGAGGCTTCCTGGGTCCTGTCCATCACTCACCATGAGGTATTTCATGGTCTGGAAATCCTTTCTCCCTTTTATGCGTATTCTTCAGCTCCCTCAGGAATGACTGTGTTTCTTTCCAGAAGTGTTTTGGGATCTTTTGATTTAGGGTACTGTTTAAGAGGTGACTGCGTCAAAGGGGGAGGGAGTTTTATTCCAGGATGTTTCTAGTGCCCGTGAAAGAGGGTACTTGGAGACCAATTCTAGACCTGTCTCATCTGGACACTCTTCTGAAGGTGCCCTCCTTTTGAATGTTGTCTCTTCAGACATTTCTCCTGTTTATCCTCCATCAGGCTTATATGGCATCTCTGCATCTCAAGGATGCTTATCTTCATAACCCAATTCATCCCCTTTTCAGGAAGTTTGTATTTCTCTGTTGCTTCCTTGCATTTTCTGTTCTCTGCTTTGCCCTTTGGCCTCTCTACTACCCCAAGGGTATTCACTAGATGCTTCGCTCCTGTGATTGCTTTTTGCTGGATTCAGGGAATCTAAGTCTTCCCTTACTTGGATGACCTTTTTCAGGCATCTTCTCCAGAGATCCTTGCAAAATCTTCATTTTGCCATTTCTGTTCTACAAAGCCTTGGGTTCACAATAAACTTCAAAAAGTCTTTTCTAACTCCTTCTCAAGACCATATGTTTCTGGGGTGCAGGATTCAGGCTGTGGCAATATTGGCATCTCTGCCTCCTCCCAAGGCCTTAACACTCATTTCCTTTTTTCAAACTCTTCTTACTCTGACTTTTATAAAAGCCAGGGAACTTCTCAGGGCTCTGGGGTTCATGGCTTCCACCATAACTATGCTCCCTCTGGACAAACCCCACATGAGAAAGTTTCAGTGGTTTCTGAAGTCAGTTTGGCTTCAACATGCACATTCCCCAGACTTTGTAGTTCCTCTTCTGCCTTGTATCAAGAAGGAACTTCACTGGTGGATCCAGCAGTTATCTCTAAATCCAGGGCTCTTCTTTCATCCACCTCTTCCCTCTCAGGAGCTGTTCACAGATGCTTCAGATGTGAGATAGGGAGCAGCTTTTGGTTCCCTAAAGGTGCAGGGGATGTGGTTGCCTTATCAGCAGAAAAAGCACATCAGTGTCAAAGATATGAGAGCTCTTCTGCTGGCACTTTAGGCTTTTCATCCTCTTCTCTCTCCAGGACCTCTCAAGGTATTTACAGACAATAAGAAATGCGGTATGTGAACAAACAAGGGGGAACAAAATCTTATCATCTTTGCCCGTTAGCACTTCTAGTGTAGGATCTGACTATCTAGTATAAAGTGACTCTTCAGGCAGTTTACATTCTCTCTGGTCAAAACATTGTGGCAGATGCTCTGAGCAGGTCCTTAACTCAATCCCACGAACAAATGCTTAACAGGGATGTGTTTCTGGACATTGTCCACCAGTGGGGTACTCCTCAAATAGATGTTTGCCTCCCCTCTGAACAGCTTCCTCTGTTTTGTGACAGAGTGCATTTCCTTATGCTTTCCCCGCATTCCAAAAGTTCTTTTCAAGATTCAACAGGAAGCTCTCAAAATCTTGTTGGTAACTCCCTTATGGCTGAGACAGCATTGGTTGTTCCCTCTTTCTAAATTTAGCCAAGGGCAGTCATCACAAGTTACCTCACAGGGTGTACCTACTCAAGACACAAGATAAGGGATCTCTCATCCATCCCCACCTGTCCACTCTTCAGCTGACAATGTGGGTGATAGGATTTTGATTCTTCTTGGACAACTTTTTTTCGAAGGACATGCTTAGGGTTCTGCAGGAGGCCAGGAAGCCCAATACTACAAAATACTACTTATCCAAATTGAAGAGGTTTTCTATTTAGTGCCTTTCCTGTAACCTGGTTCCACTTTCCGTGGACGTTCTTTGGTTCTCTCTTACCTGTGTGAATTGTTCAATGCAGGGTTGTCTTACTCTTCTGTTAAGGCCCACTTATCAGCTGTCTCTGCTTGTCTGCATTTATCTCCTACTTTAGCTTCTAGATTTGAAGCTAAACAATTCCTTAAAGGTTTCCTTCATATTAGGCCTCCCAGGAAGCCTCTTCCTCCTCCCTGGAATCTTAATTTTGTTTTGCAGAAATTGACTCAGACTCCTTTTTAGCCTGAGCTTCAGCTTCCTTGCAACATTCCTCTTGGAAGACTCTTCTTTTGTTAGCCCTTACTTCTATCAGACAGGTTTCTGAGCTTCAAGCCCTTATGGCTTGTTCTCCTTTTTTGCTGTTTCAAAAGGACAGGGTATCCTTGCATACTAATCCTTCTTTTATGCCCAAAGTAGTGAATGAGTTGTCCCTTAATCAGTCTATTCATTTGCTCACTTTTTTCCCTTCTCTGCGATCTGCCAGTGAGAAAGTTCTGCACACGTTGGATGTGCATAGACAACTCGTATTATATTTGGATAAGACTCAGACTATTAGGAAATCTGATCAGCTCTTTATTTCCTTTCATCCTAGGTCCTCAGGATTAGCTGTGTGCAAGCAAACTATTTCTTCTTGGATCTCTAAAGCTATTTCTTTTTGATATTCTTTTCATGGTAAGAGCCTTCCTTGTTCTGTTATGCCTCATTCTACCAGAGCTGTGGCATCTTCTGGCGCTTTTTTCAAGGGTTTGGATACTAACTCTATTCCTAAAGCAGCTACCTGGACTTCTGTGCATACATTTACCAAGTACTGCAAGTTAGAGAGAATCTCCAGAGCTAGAGCTGGTTTTGCTAGGTCCATATCTCATGGCTTCCTAGAAAGCTCTGCAGGTCCTTCCTCTTCACAAGTTTCTTCCTGAGCTTTTTCAGTCTTCCTAATGTTATGAATACTGCAACAGTGATGTGGAAGGACTTGCTACAGTTGTTTAAATCTTACCATAACGGTAGATGTCCTTCTGTTCACTGTTGCAGTATTCACTCTCTCCTTCCTCCCCTGGTCCATTTGTCTTCTGGATGCACTGGTTACCTCTTTTCTTCTTTGGACTGGCATTCCTACTGGGGCTGTCGGTTCTGAGGATGGTATATCCAGATGTCACCTTTATGCCCTACGCTACGAGAGGTGCATACTTGTGACGTATGGCATACCTTAAAGAACCCAAGGCTTCAGTATACTGACCAGACATCAGGCCACCCTTGGCAGGGGATCCCTAATGTTATAAGTACTGCAACAGTGAAGAGAAGGACCTCTACCATCATGGTAAGATTTTACACAACTGTACTTTATACCACCTCACCACATTTGTGTTCTGGCAACAGAAGAGCTTAACTCAGTACACCCCACTTGCCAACAACAAAGCTTCTAGCGCTTTGCCAGACTGTTCATTTGCCCAAAGTCTGTGCCTGCACAAATGAGTGATTCATGAAAATGTTCATTCAGTATTAGTACTGCCAGGATAGTACAAGGATATTGTGCAGATTAAATCCAGCATAGATTTGTTACCTTAGTGATCTTTGAAGAATATCATAGACATGGTGGGAGTAAGTGACATCTGTCAGGTCACATTGTGTATGATGGTACCTGCCCTGTACCAACTCCTATCAAGGCCTTTACAGAGGTCATTTTCTCACTGTGCCAGCAGGGACTTCTGGTCATGCTGCTGGTCCCTAACACAGCCCCTACCCTCCAGGTTTATGAACTGCATAGATCATCAGCAAAGGGGTAATCCTGCAAGTGTTTCCATTGAAAAGACAACATATTGTCAGTGTGTCACTTTAGACCACATAGATACTGTGCCTGTGGATTTATTTTAAACATTATTGTTTATTATTAATAACTGAATGTACTTTATTCTTACACGATACATAACCCTATTGATGAATCTCTGGAGTTGTCTCTTGTTTATTTCTTTTTTTTTTTTGAAAACAGCTTTATTGGTTTTTACATACAAGTAAAATAAACATGTTAATTTTTATATAGATTTAACATTTGATCAAGTATATATGTACAATAAACACAACATAACTAAAGTATTTAAAGAGACATCCACTTATACACATTTCAAAAACATATATAAAATCAAAGTTTGATGTGATGGAATCTTTTTTTAAAAGTTCTTGTAAACTAACCCACATATTATATGAATATGTTCTTCTAGATGATCTTGACTTAATTGTCAAAAGTTCCAAGTTGCAAACTTCTGTAATAGCATTTTTAAATTCAGTAAAAGATGGAGGGGAATCAGAGATCCAGTTTCTGGTTATAATCTTTCTAGCCACTGCTAGGACTGACTATACCAAATGGATTTTAATTTTTTAACACAGTGGAATATAGGTGTGTTGAGGAGAACCGTAGATTTGGTTATAGTGAAATTTTAAATTATCTGTAAATATAGCCTGTAATAAGTAATTTACATTTTTCCAATAGCATTTTAATTCAGTGCAATCATAAAACATATGAGCCCGATCATTATTTTTTCTAGTTTAAATCTTCTACATAAATTGTCTTTTTTGTTAATTTTGCTCATAATAAATGGTGTGTAAAATGACCTATACATGAAATTTCCATGTGTATAACTTCCATTTGAGTGAAAAGGTTGTTCTGCCAACTGATTCTAGGATATTTTTTTATCTTGTTCAATAGGATATTCATTGTTAATGGAAATAAAATAATTCCATAAACTTTCAGGGTAACTAACTATATGTTTCATCTCTAATAATCATATATATATATATATATATATATATATATATATATATATATATATGATAATTTACCTTTAGATGAGTTTTTGTGTTGAGTATTCAACAGTTGATAAATTAAGTCAAACTTATTTAAAATGAATTGTCTGTATGCTTGTATATCTAACCAGAGCTTATTATCTAGTTCAAATTCTTGAATCAGGTTGTCTATTGTTTTCATTTCATTATTTGACATCATCTGATACCAGTACATTATTTTTTTCTCTTTGAGTAATAATATTTTGTTAGAATCTCATGAAGAAACAATTCCTTGTGAATAGGCCATTGGATAAAAATAAGAAAGACCATTCTTTATATATTGGATATTTGTATATGAAATTTCTAAAATTATTTATAAGAGTTGAAATGTAAGTAGTTGTATGTTTTGGTGCAACAGATGTTGTGAAAAAAGAAGTTATGTACTCACCATAACGTTCCATCTGAGTAGTTGTACTTCATTTGTCTTCAACCTGTGGGATACAGATCCATATCGGATCCGAGCCGGCAAAGATTACTAGCATCAGCTCCGAGCTCCAGACTCCTCTCCTTACCCATAATACACCTCCCTTGCCTTCCATCCCTAGATCGAGTTTGCTGAACGTACACTTATAACCAGACCTGATAACATACTTGTGACCTATACTAGGCTGAACATGTGCCAAAGGTCTGGGGGAAGGAGGGGGGGATGGTTGAAGACAAATGAAGTAAAACTACTCAGAAACGTTATGGTGAGTACATAACTTCTTTATCTGAAGTAGTTTACTTCATTTGATCTTCAACCTGTGGGAGAGAGTCCCTAGCTACTAAACTCCTGGGTGGCCCTCATGGAAGGATTTTCCTGAGCACCGCGGAGCCAAAGGATGCTCTCCTTCTAGATGTCAAATCCAATTTATAACCGGAGATAAGCGTATGAGATGAGGACCAAGTAGCTGCTGAGCAAATGTCAACTAAAGACACCCTAGACCAGAAACCTGCAGATGTAGCCATGGACCTGGTGGAATGAGCTTTAACCTGACCTGGAGGAGACATGCCTTTGTCCTTGTAGACTTGCAGGATGCATGAAGAAATCTATCTAGCTATCATGACATTGGAAATAGGTTTGTCCAAAAAGAGTCTATAGAACGAAACAATTGATCAGATTTACGAAAATGTTTTGTCCTGTATAAATAGAATCGTAACTGTCTGTGAACATCCAACATGTGTAGTTAGTATTCCATTTTGTTGGTAAAATTGGGAAAGAACACAGGCAAATTTATAGTCTGATATTGACTGGTGATGCCACCTTAGGAAGAAAGGATGGACTGGTGCGAAGGGAAACGCTATCTTTATGAAAAATCATGTACAGGAATTTTATGGACAAGGCCTGCAATTCCGAAACCCTCCTACCAGAGGTAAAAGCGACCAGAAAAGCTGTTTTCCACGATAGAAATTTTAGATCAATAGTAGCGCCAGGCTCGAAAGGTGGGGCGACCAAAGCTTGAAGATTGATAGTAAGGTCCCACGGGGGGACGGGATCTTTGACCGGAGGCGTAGCAAAAAGGAGCCTTTGATGAAGGCTTTACACAGTCTAGAAGATGCCAAGGATACAGAATTCATGCCCACATGAAAATGACAAATGGCAGCCAATTGAAATTTGACAGTAGAAGAACTAGCTCCGTGCTGGAAAATATCAGCTAGGAAATCAGGAATAGCGGAAATAGGAGCCGTGAAAGGATCTAAACTCCTCTGAGAGGCCCAAAGAGAAAAAAAACATTTTCACTTGCTGAGATAAACCTTTATGGTTGAAGACTTACGAGCAGCTACCAAAATAGACTTAACTGAGGAGGAAAGTCCGGGAGTCCTAGCAATCACGGGAACTGGAGCAGCCAAGCCATGAGCTTCAGGCTGTCCAGAATAGGATGAGGCACCACCGATGGGTGTGAAATCAAATCCTGAAAGGGATCTAGGATCCAAGGTAGAGCCAGAAGGTGAGACCGAAGGAAGGGAAACCATACCTGGTGGATCACCTTGCTCCACAGTCGACAAGCTTTCTGCAGAAACCTCAGGATGAGAGGGACTGGAGGTTAAGCATACAGAAGACTGGAAGGCCAAGCATGAACCAGATTGTCTTTGGGGGACTCCCTGGCGGGGGGTTCAGAGCGAAAAACCTGCTGCACTTCGTGTTGGAAGGAGATGAGAGATTGCAGCAAGGTTGACCCCACTCACTGAAGATCTGTTCCACTACTGACGGATTCAGAGACCACTCATAAGGCATCAGAATGGTCTGACTTAGCCTATCCGCTAGAATGTTGGACCATCCTGGAATGTGCGTTGCGATAAGCAAGTGACTGGTGGAGATCGCCCATTCACACACTCTCATGGCATCGCGACAAAGGGGATAAGATCTGGTCCCTCCCTGTTTGTTGATATACCAGACTACCGACATGTTGTCTGACTGAATAGCAATTGTCCCCAGAGGAAGAAAGGCATGAAAGACCTGCAATGCTAGGACTGCCCTCATCTCTAGGACACTGATATGCAAAGTGGTCTCCATGAGGGACTGCATGCCTTGAACTGTCCTGTCCGAACAATGCCACCCCCTACCCGAGTTGGGAGGCATCCGTGGTCACTGTGGCTTGGGCCGGGGCCGGAACGAAGGGTTGTGTCTCCAAAATGTCCGGAGAGCTCATCCACCATATGAGGGACGACCGACACACTTGACTTAGGTGGATAGGATAGGTTAGTGGTAAATCCAACAGGGACCACTGAACCGTCAAAGTTCACTGAAGAATCCGCATGTGTAGTCGGGCACATGGAAGGAGAGTTATGGTCACCGCCATCAAGCCTAGGGCTTTCAATACAGATTCTGCTGTCAGGAGAAGAGAATGATAAATTGAGGAGACATGCATCCTGAGGTTTTGAACTCTCCGAGGTCAGGAACACTTTGCCCTGGAGTGTGTCTATCCTAGCACCAATGTAGTCTATCACCTGTACAGGCTCTAGTAGAGATTTGGATGTGCTGATTGTGATATCCAAACTCAGGGCAAGTGTCAGAAAGTAGTCCCTAGTTTGAGAAAGTAGACGCCTGGTGGGAGCAGTAGGAGCAGTGAAGAGACAATTGTCCAGGTATGGATAGACCTGAATCCCCTAAAATCTCAGGTGAGCCATTACCACCGACACCACTTTGGTAAACTCCCTGGGGGCTGTGGTGAGACAAAAGGGTAGGGCTCAAAATTGGTAATGATTGGCCCCTAGTCAGAAGAGGAGGAACCTCCTGGAGCTTCTGTGCATCTTTATGTGATAGTAAGCATCCTGGAGATCTAGCAAGCACATCCAGTTGCTCTCTTGCAGGTACGGCATGATGGACTGTAATGTGACCATCCAGAACTTTTCTTTGGCCACTGACAGGTTCAGGGTAAAGAGGTCCAGAATGGGCCTTAAGTCCCCCATTTTCTTTGGCACCAAAAAAACCTGGAGTAGAAGCCCAATCCAGAGTGATCTGGGGGGACGGTTTTGATGGCTCATTTTCCTAGCAGCTTGGAAATTTCCTGTGCTGCTGCCTCCCTTTGTGTGGGTGGAACATCTGGGAGGTGTTTGGGAGGGGTTGGAGAACCCAGGAAGGGGATAGAATATCCTCTGGATATGATTTGTAGCACCCAGCAGTTCGTTGATATGGACTCCCATGCCGCTGGGTGCAAGGACAATCATCCCCCGACTGCCTCCAGAGTAGAGCAGTCGGGCAACCCCTCAGGGTTGCTGCCCAGGTCCGTCTAAGAAAGGTTCTCAAGCCCCAAAGTTTCACAGACCCCCTCGGCCTCTGGGCAGGCATCCATTCTGTCCCCCTCTGCCACTGGGGGAAGAAGAGCCCTGAGTGTCCTGGCAATACTGAGACTTCCGGAACCACATCTTCTTTTGCCCTCTCTGGTTCCGGGAAAAGGACCTTTGAGGGTTAAAGAAGCGGATCCCGACAGCAGACAGTGTCTTCCCGTCCTTATCACTCTGGACTAGCATCTCCTTGATGGTCTTACCGAACAGAGTCGAGCAGTCATAAGGGGCATTGGCAAAGGATGCCTTAAAGGGTTCGGTAAATTGGCACAACCTGAGCCAGGTGTTACGCCTCATGGACACACTGGACCTAGCCGCCTTAGCCACTCCTTCTGTTGTATGGGAGAGGAGTCGCACAGATGTATTCAATACTGCTCTCAAAGTGGCCATTTTCATGGAGAACAAAGCCTTGTCCTCCTGCGACATGGACTTGGATGGAGACTCCTCCAGCTCCTTCACCAGGTCGCGTTGGAGTCTTGTGACATGGGCCAAGTAGTTCAGCACTCTTATTCAAAAGGTAGCTGAAGCATACACCCACTTCCCTAGCTGGTCCATCATCCGAGACTCTCGGTCAGGAGGGTGGACCGAGGAACTTTTCTGAGATAGTTCCCTCTTCATGGCTGCTGCTACCATCATGGCGTCCAGTGAGAAGCCCTTGTTCCAAGAAGGCCTGACTATAGGGGGACTCGAAACCTTATCGGGGTGCTTTGGGGATTGGCTCCATGGTATCAAGTTCTTTCCACGCCCAAGAGGTGATCAAATCCACTAAAGGATCCATGGGGGGGGCACCCAAGACGTAGACGGGCCCATGCCGAAAGCCTCCAGAAACACAGACTCATCAGAGGAGGGCCTGGGGGCAGACCAACCTCCCCACTGGTGCAGGATCTCCATGATGTCTCGAAAGAAGACATCATCGGGAGGTGACCTTGGAGAGCCCTCCCCCTCATCTGAGTCTGTGACCTTGGTTAGGGACTCGGGGGAGTCCAAGTGCCTCCTCTTACATGTATGCTTGCGAGGCACATCTCCCGTGGGGCTTTCTGGGGAGTGTTCGCAAGCCATCTGTTCCTTTGGGGGGACCGTCTGGGGCCCTTCGGGCATGGGCTGTCCCTCTGGTAAGATGACGGGGACCGTGGACAGAGCCGAGGGGGTCTGGCTGGATCCCGACGGGGCGGTCACGGGCCTCAATCCAATGGAGAGGACCCACTCTACCACACTGAATGCCAAAAGACAGTGGACCTCCTGTGAAGCCAATAAGGAGGGTGGTCTTCCCTGGTCCAATGTGAGAATTGGAGCTGGACCCGAAGTGGCCGGAGCTCCAAGAGAGGAAACCTGGACCGACAACATCGGTGCCGATGGCAAAGTTTCCACTCCCTTGGATCTAACCCCCAGGCTCCGGCTCTGAGAGTGGCTCGGATCTGAGATGCTCCAGGCAGCTGCCAGTATCGAGGATGCGAGGACCATTGGCGCTGATGCCCTGAACACTGCTAACCTCGGATCCGAGAACTCCAAAACCGAAGGTCGGATCGAGGAAGGAGTTATAGGCTGAAAAAAGGGAAGCGAGCTGCCCCCTCCTGAGGGAGGGGGCTGGCAAAACCCCCATCTGGATCTGATAAAGCACCTCATCATCTTATCCAGATCCATGCCCGAAAGGGAATGGGTCGACCGAGATGAGGCCACAGACTCCGACCTGGCCGGTCAGCTGAGGCGAGGCCACAGGCTCCAACCTGGCCAGTCAGGGAGCTGAGGTCCAGGAGACTGGACATGCCTCCTCTGACTCCATGGATAACCTCGGAGATTGGAGCTGTGGGGAGTCACAGATCTGAGCAGACTTGCTTGGTGACGAGAGGTCCAGAGACCTCTTCCTCTTCTCCTTCGTCCTCGACTCCCTCTCCCGCTCTCTACCCCTCCTCTGCCCTGCTAAAACAGGCTTAGAAGCGGGAGTTCGAGTCCCAGCCTGGGATAGAGGGAGAGGCCAGAGGCAGAGAAGCAGGAGAGGCAGTCACGGCAGCCGCAGTGACTGAAGCAGAGGACGAGGAGGGAGGATCAGTGGCAGGAAGAAGGCCCATGAGGGCCAACTTGGCCTTTCTGTCCTTCAAAGCTTGGGGGTTGAACCCCGCACAAATGGAACAGTCAACATTGAGGTGGGCCGCACCTAAACACAATACACACAGAGTGTGGCCATCCGCTGTGGAGAGCTTATGGCCACACTCTGTGCATCGCTTAAAAATAAGCTTTTCAGCCATAACTAAGAAGAAAGGGTGGAAACAAACAAAAAATTTTCTTCCTAAGAATTTAAGACAAACCCACTCACTACACTAGACTGACTAGAGAGGGAGGGGCACCACAGACAAACTACACTAACTAACAACTACTACAAGCCTACACACAATGCCAAAGCGATGGGTGGGGAGAAAGGGTACCTACACTAATCTAAAACGGCTAATTGAAGAAAACATTTTTGAAAACTTAGTCAAAAAACACCCTGCTAGCTGGAGCTCTAGAGACACGATGTTTCGCAAATCGCGGCAAACTAGATCTAGGGATGGAAGGCAAGGGAGGTGTATTATGGGTAAGGGGAGGAGTGTGGAGCTCGGAGACGATGCTAGTAATCTTTGCCGGCTTGGATCCAATACGGATCAGTATCCCACAGGTTGAAGATCAAATGAAGTAAACTACTTCAGATCAAACAAAAACTTTCTTCCTAAGAATTTAAGACAAACCCACTCACTACACTAGACTGACTAGAAAGGGGGGGGGCACCACAGACAAACTACACTAACAACTACTACAAGCTTACACATGTCGCCAAAGCAATGGGTGGGGAGAAGGGGCACCTACACTAATCTAAAATGGCTAACTGAAGAAAAAATATTTGAAAACTTACAGTCAAAAAACATCCTACTAGCTGGAGCTCTGGAGACACGATGTTTCACAAATCGTGGCAAACTAGATCTGGGGATGGAAGGCAAGGGAGGTGTATTATGGGTAAGGGGAGGAGTCTGGAGCTTGGAGCTGATGTCAGTAATCTTTGCTGGCTTGGATCCGATACAGATCTGTATCTCACAGGTTGAAGATCAAATGAAGTAAACTACTTCAGCTAGCTCTTTTAATATCCATAGAAAGGGATTGTTTAATATATGCTTGAGGTCTAATGAATGGGTCCATACATATTACTTCCCAATATTTTTTTCCATTTAGCTGAATATGAAGGGTCCACTAATAGGGTTATTGTTTTAATTATAGAAGAGATAGAGTATAAATCTAAGTCAGGAAATGCTATTCCCTCCTTTAGACCAACTTCTTATATGACATTTTAGGGCTACTCTCGTCTTGTTTTGGAACCATAGGAATATTAACATAATTAAATTTAGTTTTCTAACTATTGATCTTGGTGGAAGTAATGAAACTGATTGAATCATATATAGTATTTTGGAAGTATAATCATTTTAATTATTGATAGTCTTTCTTCTATTGTAAAAAATGTTTTATCTCACTTTGCTACAAGAGATTGAATAGTTTTAAGGGTATTATTATAATTGAGGTCTATTATGCTTTTAACATCTTTGGCTAATATTATCGCTAAATATGTTACTTATTCAGACTTAGGTATATATTTATGATTTTTTTTCTAGTTTGTTGTTATTAGGATATATAGGAAATATCTTTGTTTTGTCATTATTGAAAATTAAACCTGCTTTTTTTTAAATGATCCATGGAATTAAATAAGGCATAAATAGATGATATAGTTCCATTTAGAGTAATGAGAACATCATTGGCAAAGAGATGCATTTTAGATGAAATGTCAGGGTTTATATTAAAACCTTCAATGTCTTTATTTGTTCTTATGACATTAACCCATATTTCTATTATTAAGGTAAATAATGGGGGGACCCTGTTTAGTTCCTTTTAAAATTGGGATATTTTGTGACATATATGTACCAATTTTTATATATGCTTGAGTACCTTTATATAGATAAGTAATTAGATTTACAAAGCTATCTGAGAAATTTAAACTTTTGTAATGTAAACAGATAGTCCCAATTCACAGAGTCAAAAGCAGAATTTATATCTAAACTTATTAGAGTTAGATCTTTCTTTTTCTTGTTTGAGTAATCTAGTAGGGTTAATGTTCTTTTTATTTTATTAAATGCATTTATATTAATTATAAAGCCCATTTGATCTTCATCAATCAAATTTAGAAGAAAATTCTTGAATCTGTCTGCATAGATGTTCATAAACATTTTATAGTCAACATTCAATAAAGAAATGGGTCTATAAGAGGAGCATTTAGTTGTGTCTTTATTGGGTTTTATTATGGGTGCAATAAATGTGCATTTCCATGAAGGAGGACATATAGACTCAGTCAGGGCTGTTAAAAAAGACCTTTTGTAATAAGGATAGAGCACTTTTAGGTATAGTTTTATAGCTTTCTGGGATGATTACATCATTCCCTGGAGCTTTATTTAATTTAAGTTTATTAACTTGAATTTAGATATCTGTAAGTGTAATATGTGTGTCTATTAAGTCTACTTGTTGTTTATTAAGATATTTATTAGTGTATTCATTTATAAATCATTTTATGTTTTCTTTTGATTCTATAATAACTTTATGATTAATTTTATGAAAGTGCTCCCTGAATTATTCTAATATGTCTTGTACGTTATAAACATTTCTCTTATTCTTATTAGAAAAGATCTCAATATGATTGTGCTTACTGTTTTATTTTTGAGCTTATTTAAGTATTTGGGACTAGTTGGACAGGCCAGAAATTTGTATTTTTCCAGACTAATTATAGTTTTGTGATTAAGAATTCCTAAGTATTTATTGCTTAATTCAATGATTTTCTCCTTCATATCTTTGTTTTGTTATCGTTATGATTAAGATTATCTAATTGTAGATCCTTATCCCAAGATTTTCTTTTATTACTATACCATTTTGATATTTTCCCATACAAGTATGGCTTTAAAGCATCCCAAAAATATATGACTGATGCATCTGAAGTGGTATTTAGTTCAATAAAATTTTGTGTTTCACTATTTATAAATTCTTTAAATTCCTCTGATTTAGTAATATAAGTTGGTATTCTTCTAAACTGCATATTGAATGTTGCATTAATAGTTAATTCAAAAGTTACAGAGTTATGATCAGATAATGGGCAAGAGATCATAGATTTAGTTAGGTCATTTGTTAATTGATTAGAAATAAGGACACTCTCTATTTTGGAATAGGAATCAAGTCTGTTAGAAAATAAAGTAAAGGGTAATGATTTTGAATCTGCTTTATTATTAATGTCTTTTAAGTGAAATGAATTCATAAGGTCCTTTAAATGTTTGACCTGAGATGTTATCTTCCTTTTACCTTTAACACTAGTTTCATTTTCATCTAGAATACAAATTAAAGTCACCTGCTATTATGTTTCCTACTTCCTTTAGAGAAGAGAACTATTTGATTTAGGTGTTGTTTAACTATATTAGTTCCTATGCCTGATATCCAGTAAGCATTAACCAAGGTGAAGATTTTTTCTGTTTATTTTCACTTTAACTAAACAAACCATCCCTTTATCATCTTGATACCTGTTTATTATTTTGGGAATATGCAATGTTTTGTTCCATAATATGGCTACACCTCTTTTTTTTCTGTGAATGTTCTGAGCTAGATAAAATAATAAACATATCTGTACCCAATTTAGATAAATCTTTTTTTAAAATATGTGTTTCTTGTAAAAAAAAATAGGTTAGATTTGTGTAAATTCAAGTATCTATATAAGCTTCCCTTTTTACATGGGTTATTTACACCATTAATGTTAACAGAGATACCTTTCATATGTACAATTTTAACAGTGTACCAATTTTGATGCAATTCTCTTTAATTCTAGGTCTATTAGTTGTCTTGTTCTTTTTTTTTTAATTTCTCCTCTATTATATTTTGATTTAAGACTTTTATTCATGTACAGGGTTATTTTGTGGATATAGTATACTTTAAGTATGTTTATATTTGGTAACTTGCATATAATTACCTTCGTGGAAGTCTTGAAAAGAAATATATTACAGAATAAGTTAATTGCATAACCTTAAAAACAAAACCCATACCCCACCTGGAGTTATAAACTCCCAATTTGAGTACCACTCAAATTAGCCACCCTTTCCATAACAGCAGTAGTTCAGCTCCCCTTTAGTATATATCGTTGAACTTTACTATTATATTTTTATTTCATTTTCGTCTATCATTTTATACGATAATCTATAATATTATAAAACTCACCTACCTGCATGCAAAATCAAAGCATTTGAATATAATAATTAAAGTATTGCATAAAATCAAATGTTGCTTCTATCTAGTATGTTATAATATGTTTATTTTCTATTCACTTAGGTATGATTTAGATTTCCTTGCCATATTCTTCATATTTTTACTTATATATACAATTCTTATTCTGTATTTATGGTTACCAGGATCAGATATTTAAACAGATGAATAACTAAGACAGATCTGCTCTGAGTTACAGCATAATGGCACTAAATATACAGAACCAACTGATATTGCCAACATCCTAGCAGATAGGGTCAGTGCTAACTTTACCCCCCTCTCACCCCCTAGAGGGCCCATCTCTATACTGGAAGAATGCAAAGTTCCTATAATCACGGCTGCACAGGTAAAAAACACACTCTCCAAAGCCAAGAACACAGCATTCATGGGACCTGACAATATCCCAGGTTGCGTTCTACACGAACTACAGAATGAACTGGCACCCTACCTAAGTACCATGTTCAATCATAGCTTCACCTCAGGCTTTGTACCCAATGAATGGCGCACCGCAACAGTTATCCCAATCTACAAAGGGGGAGCCATGACGGACCCTGGGAACTACCGCCCCATTAGCCTGACAAGCCTGGTCTGCAAAGCCATGGAACGTATCATTGTGGAACTCATAAACAAAGACACTGGTAATCTCCAAACTCTGGACCCTTTGGATTTGCAAAAGGCAGATCATGTCTCCTAAACCTGACTGACTTATTTGAAGCAGTCACCAAAGCCACAGATGAGGGTAAAATGGTTCACACAGCTTATCTAGATCTCGCCAAGGCTTTTGACACCACCCCCCACTCTGGAATTATAGATAAGCTCACTAAACTAGGTATAAATCCCTATGTCACAAGATGGGTTGCCAACTGGCTCACGGACAGAACCCACACTGTTAAAGTAGCGGATTCCAAATCCGACATCAGACCAGTGACAAGTGGAGTGCCGCAGAGTTCAGTCCTGGGTCTTCTCCTGTTTGGTATCTACTTCTCTGAAGTGCAGGCCAACACAGAAGGTCTTTGGCTAACAAAGTTTGCAGATGACTGCAAACTAGGAGCCATAATCGAAACTCCTAACGATGTGGACAAACTACAAAAGGGCCTCACTGAGACAGATACCTGGTGTCAAAGCCATAGCCTGAAACTCAATGCCAAAAAGTGTATTGTCATCCCCTTTGGTAAAAACTCTGTACCCATGAACTACCACATAGCTGGTAGTCTACTTAATGCCGAAAATGTGATGAGACCTTGGGACACAGGTGGACAGTAGTCTCTCCTTTGATAATCACATCGCCACAGTGGTCAGGAAATCCTTCTTCGTGGCTCATCTCATCACAAAAGGATTCTCATCCAGAAAAAAAGAGGTCATTGTTCCCCTCTACTCATCACTCATTAGACCCATTATAGAGTACAACAACCCTTTTGTTATGTACCTCACAAGACATCTACAACAACTGGAAAGACAACAGAAATACCTCACAAAGAGTATTACTGGCCTCAAACAGATGCCCTATGCAGACCATCTCAAAAAACTACAGCTTTACTACATCACATATCGTCTACTCAGGGGCGATCTCTGCCTAACATACAAAGCTATGTCAAACCCAGATCTGTTGGACATGCTCCACTTAAAGAAATCCCAATCACTCCGAGCTACACGCTCTAGGGACCTTAACCTTGTCACCACAATAAACAGAACATGCTGGAGGGATAGATTCCTGTCCCAGAGACTTCCCATACTCTGGAACAGACTACCTATCTATGTCAAACAGAGCTCCTCATTAGCACTCCTCAAGAAAAATCTTGATGATTGGATGGGAAATGGGAAATTCACCCCGGGGATCACTTCTGTGGCTCTGCTCGACAGGGGCACAGGAAAATAATTTTCTTGGGTGGAGAAAGCCAGGGTACATTTTTTGGATAGGCTTGTATGGGCCCTAGGGCCGATAGCCTAGTACCTACCTATGAACCTAAATCAAATTTTCTAAGAATAATCTATCATGAATAGATTATATTTTTGTCATTCTAGTCACTTCTTATTTTTAATTAGCTACTTTCAAAATACATAAAGGTTCATAGGTGGGTACTAGGCTATTAGTCCTAGGGCCTAAATAAGCCTAGCCAAAAAGGTTCCCTGGCTTTCGCCATCCAAGAATTTTTTTTCAGCTACTTATACTGCAGTTAGCATGCCACAGTGTTTACCTTATTTGCGTGGTTCTACACACCATGTAGAGCTGCTTAATGAATCCATAACAGTGTGGTGCAACACACACATGGTGCAAATACAGTGTAAATGGACTGTGTAAATCTGGCCTCTTGTAAACATGAATGTAATGTTTGAATATTGTTTAATTCTGTTAATATATCTCACAGACTGAGCATACGTGTTGTAAAACTGTTTAGTCTATTTACATTATTTGTGTTTGTGATATTTTATTTTTAAACAGTTTAACATCTTAAAGCCTTAATGCTCTGTGCTGACAAACCCAGCAGTAACAAGGGAATTAAACATTTCACACCTTACTACTTTATTAATCTAACAATTTACAGTACTTTGAAGAGTGTCATTAATTCCATTGTACCATCATAGTATAAACCTCATCACCTCTTCAGTAAAAAAAATAAAGAAAATTCTCTAGCATGTCTAAAACTTAAGTGAAACTAAGCAAACAGATAATCATTACATTTAGATAAGTATGACAAACCAGGACACTATCAAGTGTCAGTGCCCTCTATGCTTACAAAACCTATCCATTTCCATATCATATCCCATGAAATGGGGAAAGTTGTCCACAGATTACATCTGATTTCTCATAAATGTGGTGGAATAAAATGCTATTTATGCATGCTAATATGTTTTATGTAGTATATTGTCTTTTACAACAATTAAATGTTTATGAGATGATACCCTAAATGCTCAAATGGAATTTGGAATATTAAGATGCAGGTATGTTGTATAAAGTACTGCCCATCACAGAAGTTTATTTAATTGCCCTTGTCTACACATCATGACTGACTTTACTGTTATCCAATGTTCTATTTGGGCAACGCTAAGATGAAGTGTAGTGTTCACAGGAATGACTGGTGAATAATGCATGTAGGCACAGCCCTGCCTCCCTTCAGTAGTGTAAGCCAGATTCAGAAAACATGTTATGCCTATGGCCCACCCACCTCTGAAATGAGATTTTGATACTGCTGGTTGACATTTTTTTGGGTTTCATCAGGAACTCATTTCTCTCCACAGACTTAGGTTCAGTCAGTCTTTTAGTTGTTTAAAATTTCTGAGTTTCATCCAGAATTCTGATATTTCCCTCCACATCAAACTTGAGTTCAGCCAGTCTTTTTAGTTGATTAAAAATATTTTGCAGGTGTTCAGCCAGGCTTTAAGTTGGTTAAAACAAAAGTTATGTACTTATCATAATGCTAGCTTTGGGTTGTCTTGTTCCATCTGTCTCAAAAGTTGGGTTATTGGATCTGATCAGATCTGACCTCTGTTTTTTTTTCCCAAGATCTTGAATCCATGGCTCGGACTCCTCCCCTACCCATAATTCCTCTAGTCCCCAGATTACCTCAAATTGAGTTTGCCTGCTAGTGGCTAACATTACACCTTGTAAGAACACAAATATATAACAATCTATAACCAAATAGCAAGGAACCAGAGTAACGGCAACTGAGAAAGACAAGGCCCCTGGTCAGGTCCAACCAATCAATTGGGAGCCAATAGGAAGGGTTAGAATGAGAAAGGACCGCTGAGGCTATCTGATTTACAGACAGAATTCTAGATTGCTAAAGTTTGGCTATCTGAGTAGGCCAGGTGGCATCTTATAAACTCTATTGTGTGTGCTGGTGCCAGCTGGCTTTTTGGCAAGTTTGGTCATAATTCCCAAAGATGAAGCTAAATGGAGCAAGAAGTCCCTGCAATGAATTAGTAGATTCCTGGTAGATGCAGTGATGAGCCAGTTGTACAGTTAGGGGAACATTTGGAATCTTTCCATCCTGAGAGATGCTGCCATAACTGCCACCTACTTGGTAAACACCCTTGGGGCTGTGATATGACCAAAGGGTAGTGCTCTACATTGAAAATTCATGGTTCTACCTGGAGAAGGAGAAACCTCCTGGACTGCTTTGCAATCTTGGTACGATAGTAGATATCCTAGCGCTCTATCGAGCGCATCCAGTTACTTTTCCTCTAAAAGAGGTAGAATGGACTAAACTGTGACCATCTGGAACTGTGTTTCACAAACTGGTTGAGATAGCTTAGGTCCAAAATGTTCCTGAGGTCCCTGGTTTTCTATGGAACCAAAAAGATCCTTGAATAGACTCAGGATCCTTGCGGGTCTGATGGGACCTCATATATGACTTGTTTTTCTAGAAGCTTTGCAACTTTGCCTGCTGCCATTTCTATCTGACTGGGTTGAAGGTCCTGAATTCTCTTTCTCTTTCTATTCTGAGGAGGAGAAACACATGGAATAATGAGGCCTCTGGTAATTATCCTCTGCACCCAAGAATCTGAGTGATGGCCTGTCAGGTGTAAAGCTGCAGGGATAAGCACCTCCTCAAATGCCTCCAGAGTGCGGCAGTCAGGCAATCATTCAGGAGCACTGGAAGGGTTTCTCAGTGAAGGGCCTCAGAAGCCTTGATTCGATGGACTGCCTCTACACTTAGGTCAACATCCACTACAGTTATTTCCTCCTCTGCCCGGGGGGGGGGGGGGGGAGCATCCTGGGCAAAACCCTGGCATTTTCAAGACCACAACTTTTTCCTACCCTTCTGATTCAGGGAAAAGGTAATTTGTGGGCAGAAAATGTATGCCTACTTCAGACAGGGTTTTGCCCTCCTATTTACTTCTGGTAAGTATTTCTTTAACCTTTAGTTCAAAAAGTGCTGAACCATCTCACGGAGGATTAAAGAAAGACATCCTGAAACATTCCGCAAAATTGTACAGGATGCCAAAGAATAGTAATGCCAGTGTCTGCTGCCCTCGCCATGCCATCAGCTGTATTACAGAGCAGATGCAGGGACACATTGGTCATAGACTGCATGGTAGATAGCTGCAACTCCACTGATTTTTGGATATCGGCAGACAGATTACCCAAGAAGGATTTTATAATTTCCTTGGTCAAGTCCCTCTGGAAATGAGTCATATGGGTCAAGTAGTTCAGCATTCTGAGTGCAAATGTTGCTGAAGCACACGTCCATTTACAAAATATGTCCAATGTTCTAGAATCTCTATTAGGGGGATGAAGAGAGGTGCTCTCCTCCAAGAGCTCCTTCTTCATGGTTGCCACAACAACAATGGCATCTACCAGGGTAATCCCTCCTCAAATGGTACTTGTTCTTAGGTGCAACAAATATCTTACCCAAATTGTGTGGGACAGGCTCCACCACATTGTGTTCCTTCAAGGCTCACTGAGAAACCAGGACTAATGGCTCATCAGCAAATGAGACCACTCAGGAGGTAAATGAGCCAGCCCTGAAAGTATTGCGGAATATAAACTCCACTGGGGAGGGTCCCCTCCCCACTCTGTTTCATCAATTCTAGGATATCTTCAAAGGAGATGTCCTCCAGAGGGAATCTTGGCGCTCCTTTCCTTTCGTCAAAATCAGTACCTTCCATGACAGACTCTGGAGAAGAGTCTAAATGCCTTCTCTTGCAGGTCGATTTCATATGACCCTCTCATAAAGCAACTTCTGTGGAAGAGTTGGAATTAGAAAAGCAGCTCGTCAAGCAAGACCCTCAAGTCTTAATGAGGCCAGCTGCTCCTGTTGGTCAGGATGAGTGGACATTGTCACAGGGTCTAAAAGGGATTGGGATGGAAGAGAGTGAATCCAGAACATCTCCTCTCCTGACCTGGAGAGGACCCTCTGAAAAGCCGTGAAAGCTGAAGCTGAGGCCAGAGCAGCAACCCCTGCCCCGAGGATGACAAAGAAAGAACATCACCAGCTCAAAATGAACCTCTTTCAAGAAGTACAATGGTGCTGAACTGACCTCAGCCAAAGTACCCAGAATCAAGGACAGCTCCAAAAACTTTAGAGTCAACCCTGACCCCAGAGCCTCGATTCAGTAACTCTGAATCTGAGACCCATTCTCATATGATGGAGTTAGAGTCATGAGGATGAGGGAAACAGTCGGAGTTGAAGTTGAGAGTGTTATGAATTCCAACATACGTGGCCTGTGGGGATTACTTGGAACTGTGGGCACTGGGTCCAAAAGTTGCACAGTCACAGGACAGACTAAGGTCTGTGTAGAAGGGACCATGCCCAGAGCTATCAGTGGAGTAGGCATCAGGAGGATCTCCTTATGAATCTAGGTCTGGACAAATTTCTGCATCATCCTGTCGACATTGGCTTCCAACAGACTCTTCAAAGATTGGAAGATTCTGAAGAAAGAAGCCACTGATGGTGGTCTAGGTGAACACTGTGGCCTGTCTTGTAAAATAGGTGAATGGAGTCTCAGACTAGCTGGCTCCAGTTAAAAGCGACAGGGTGGAGATGGGGACCAGATCTGAAGAACCTTGGCTGAAGATGGACTTGGACAGATTTGGAGTCTTTTTCCTGGACTTTTGTTGAAGCTTTACCTTCTCCCTTTTCTTCTCCTTGCTGTTCTCTTTCTCCTTTTACTTACTGACCCTTGTTTTGTTAGATTACTTAGAGGAAGAAGAGTAGGCTTCTGAAGTACAAGGTGCTGATACTCCCACTTGGGCAGGGAAGAGGCCTTTGAGAACTAACTTGATGATCAGTGAGCACCCTAGCCCCAAAAAGAGACACAGACCTCTCACTCAACTTCAAGGTAAACTACCACTAAGCAATAAACACAAAGTGTCTGAGAGTCCAATACATTTATTAAAGCCAGAGGCCTTGTCTGCCAAGTTCAGAAACTGTCACAAGTCAACAATAATCAACTAACTCGAAAGATCGAGGAAAAAAAGATGACGGCCACAAACTTCAGTAAAGTGAACTGAATATACAGAGGAAAAAAAATGTATTTAAAAGTTAACCAGCAAAAAAAATAAGTTATGTACTCACCATAACGTTCCATGTGAGTTGTTTATCTCACCTTTATTCTCACTGATGGGTTCGGAGCCGTTCCTCGGCTCCGACACAGCCGTTAGCAAAGCTCAAGGTTTGCCAGTAGCTCGAGACCAAGCCCTTTATCCCATGATGCACTGCTGGAATTACCTCAGATCTTGTTTGCTACGTGTATATATAACCCTGTAAGGGGTGCACTCCCCAAGAAGGAAGAAGTAGTATTGAACAACCAGGATGATACTAGCCTCTAGGTCAACTGTCAGCCAGGAGGGGGATGGAGGGAGGGACGTGAGAATAAAGGCGAGATAAACAACTCACATGGAACATTATGGTGAGTACATAACTTCTTTATGTGAAGTTGTTAAATCTCGCTGTTTATTTTCACTGATGGGTAGCGTCCCTAGCACCCGCAATTCTGGGTGGCTCACGGGAGTACATTTTTCAGGACCATAGAACCAAAAGATGACCTATCCCTGGAAGCCTTATCCACTTTGTAATGAGTGATAAAAGTATGAGGCTTAGACCAAGTGGCTGCAGCACAAATGTTATCAAGGGGCAATTTGACTTGCAAAGCAGGAGACGTAGAAACGGCTCTGGTTGAATGAGCCTTTACTTTGTGTGGCAAAGGTATGTTAGCAGTTGCATGAACAAATGAGATGCAATCCGATAACCATTTTGAAAGGGTTGTTTTTGCCACTGGTCTACCTTTCCTGGCCTCCGAAAAGGATACAAAAAGTTGATCTGATTTCCTAATATCCTTAGTTCTATCAAAATAAAATCTGAGATGTCTGTGCACGTCAAGTTTGTGCAGCATGTATTCTAATTTGTTGGAATGGTTGGGAAAAAAGACTGGCAACTCAATGACCTGATTGATATTAGACTCAGAACAGACTTTAGGCAAAAAGGAGGGGTTTGTTCTGAGAGATACTCTATCAGCATGGAAAATCATATAAGGCGGTCTGACAGATAATGCTTGAAGTTCTGACACTCTGCGGGCAGAAGTAATGACCACTAGAAAAATAGTTTTCCAGGACAAAAATTTGAGATCACAAGATGATGCTGGTTCGAAGGGGGGAGAATTATTTGAGATAGCATAAAATTCAAATTCCAGGGAGAATAAGGGGTTTTGACAGGAGGCCTCTTGTGAAAAACACCTTTGAGAAAAACCTTAGATAACTTATGGGCCATAATATTTAACCCATCCAATCCAAGGTGGAAATTAGATATGGTGGCTAACTGAACCCGAACTGTGGCAGCTGCTGCCCCTTCCTTAAAAATCATTGTCAAAAACTCTAAAATGGATGACAAAGGAGCTCGGAAAGGGTCAATTTTTTGTATACTGGCCCAAATGGAGAACCTTTTCCACTTACTGCGATATAGTTTTCTGGTGGATGGCTTATAAGAAGGCAATAGAATTTGTCTTGTGTCATCTGAGAGTGAATGAAGCCTGCCTATTTGGGGAAGTGGATCTGCCAAGCAGTCAGCTTTAGAAACTGCAGTGAAGGATGGAGGTCCCCTGACGGGTGTGTCAGGAGGTCTGGAACTGGGTCCAGGATCCATGGATCCTCCAGCAGATGATGGTGAAGAAAAGGGAACCAAATCTGTCGAGGCCAATGGGGGGATATAAGGATAACAGTCCTTCCCAGCGATGTTGCTTTCTGTAAAAACCTGGGTATCGATGGAATTGGAGGGAATGCATATAGGAGACTCGGAGGCCAATCGTGTACGAGTGCGCCTCTCGGGGGATGTCCCTGTGGTGGTATTAGGGCAAAGTAGCTTCTGCATTTGTTATTGATATGACTGGCAAAGAGGTCGCAGCAAGGGTGGCCCCATTTGTGGAAAATCATGTCCACAACGTGTTGGTTGAGATACCACTCGTGAGGCAACAGGATTGCCCTGCTCAGCTTGTCCGCTATCACATTGGATTTTCCCGAGATGTGCTTTGCTAACAGAAAATGCAGGGATGGCACAGCCCATTGCCATACTCTGAGGGCTTCTCGACAAAGGGGGTAAGACTTGGTTCCGCCCTGTTTGTTCAAGTACCAGACCACTGACATGTTGTCTGTCTGAATCACAATTGTCCCTAGAGGAAGAGAGTCCTGAAAGTACTGCAACGCCAGAAGTACTGCTCTCAACTCCAGAACATTGATATGCAGATGTGACTCTTGATCCGTCCATGTGCCTTGGGTAGTCTTTCCCTGAAAATGCCCCCCCCCACCCTATCAGGGAAGCATCCGTGGTCACAATGGCTACTGGGGGGGGGGGCACAAAGGGTCATCCTACTGTGACATGAAGAGACTTCAACCACCACCAAAGGTCCCTCTTGCAAGAGTTTGTGATGATAATCATATGGTTCATTGGCAATTTCTGGTAAGACCATTGAGCAAACAGAAACCATTGAAGAATTTGCATATGCATGCTTGCGAGTGGAATGGCTAGAATTGCTGCCGCCATCAAGCAAGGTACCTTCAAGACCTATGCAGCTGTAAGCTCTGTTCTTCGACACCAATGAGTTGACGTGTTGGTGAAGAAGTGAGACCCTTTCGACTGGAAGATGTAGATTAGTGGTTGAGGTATCTAACTCTGCTCCTATAAAGACGGTATGCTGTGATGGCGGCAAGGCAGACTTTTCGAAGTTGACTGTAATGACTAAGTGGTGGCAGAGTGTCAGAGTAGATTCTGTTGCCTGAATCAACTGATGCCTGGTGGTGGCAGTAAGGAGCCAATCGTCTAGATATGGAAACACCTGGAATTCTAGATGCCTCAGGTGAGCCGTGACCACTGCCGTGCATTTGGTGAACACTCTGGGGGCTGTAGTGAGACCAAAGGACAGGGCTCGAAACTGGTAGTGACTGGCTCCCAACCAGAAATGCAGATGATCTCTGGAGTGTCTGTCCATCTTTATGTGGTAGTACGCATCCTTGAGATCGATGGAGCACATCCAATCGCCTTTCCCTAGAAAGGAAAGAATGGCCTGAAGCGTGACCATTCGGAACTTCTCTTTTTTTACAAGTTGGTTGAGTCTGCTGAGGTCCAAAATAGGTCTCCAGTCCCCTGTTTTCTTTGGAACCAAAAAGAATCTTGAGTAAGTTCCAAATCCTGTTTGGTCTGCTGGGACTGGCTGGATTACTCTTTTTCTAGCAACTTGTGGACCTCTATAGTTGCTTGTTCCCTGAGACTGGGTGGAACATCCGGGATTCTGTTGACAGGAGTGGGAGGGGAAGAGAACGGTATGAAATACCCTCTGGAAATGATGCTTTATACCCAGGTATCAGATGTTATGCTTAGCCAGGCTTCTGGGTACAAAGATAAGCGACCCCCGACTGCCTCCAGAGCCGGGCATCCGGGTCTCCTTTCAGGAGTGCTGGTAGGGCTGACCAGAGAACTGGCCTCTGTCACCCTGCTATTGTGGACCCCCCCCTGCCGCGCGGGAGGCGTCTTCCATTATAACTCCCTCCTCTGCCTTTAGAAGGGGTTTCGCCATGTGTGCCCTGAAAGGCTCCCTGTGCTTTTTGGAACCACATCTTCCCGCCCTTACGGTCCTTGGGACAGGGCCAAGTAGGGGTAGAAAAATGGACTCCGATGGCAGACAGATGGCTTCCTGCTCACACCTGGTTAGAGTTTCCTTTACCTTGGGCCCAAGCAGGGATGAGCCATCAAATGGGGTGTTGATAAAGGAAGACTTGAAAGGCTCCACAAAGGAACAGAGACACATCCAGGCTTGTCTATGCAGAGCAATGCCTGAACTAGTGGCTCTACTCGAACCATCACAGCTGCATAAGATATGAGACGCATGGACGGGTTCACAATCGAGTTTAGGGTAGTGAGCTGCGTGTTAACTTTGTCGGCAACCCCTGCAGCTACCGTACACTGGAGAGTATCTCCTAGCTCTTTCAGGAGATCCCTTTGTAGTCTTGTAAAATGGGTTAGATAGTTCAGTGATCGATGGGAAAAAGTCGCTTAACTAAACATGCGTTTCCCATATCTATCCATGATAATGGAATCTCTGTTAGGAGGATGGATAGATGAGGACATCTCAGACGTTTCCTTTTTGGTGGCTGCCGCCACCACCACGGCATCAACAGGCACTCCCTTAGTCAAAAAAGCTTTGTCCACGGGGGGCAGAGATGAACTTATTTGGCTTCTGAGAGACAGGTTCCATGGCCTCCGGAGACTCCCACTCCTTACGAGAGATCAGCTCCATGAGCTCATCGTAAGACGGACACACCCAAGATGTGGAAGGTTGAGTCCCGAAAGCCTTCAAGAGCACTGACTCATCTTCAGTAGGGCTTTTGGACTGCCAACCACCCCTCTGATTAAGGATCTTTAATATCTCCGCAAAGGATATATCCTCAGAGGGGGATCGACGGGACCCTTCTGATTCATCCAAGTCAGTGTCAGATGTCAAAGACTCCTGTGGGGAGTCCAAGTGTCTCCTCTTGCACAGTCTCTTCCTGGGTACCTCCTCAGTGGGGACTTCTGGGGAGGTCTCAGAAGAGCAGGGGGTGCCCTGTGGGGCTACTTGAGGCTCAGCGTCTCTACACTTGGGATGACCGGTGGAAGCAGGAGCGGACACAGGTGCTTGAGGGGAGGAAGAAGCCAGACCTGATGCTGATGATGTCTTTGGAGACAGGACTCTCCTTATGGCATCGAAAGCATCATGGCTCCGATGAAAAGGGGTAGACGGATCCAAAGGACCGTCCGATCCTCCCGCACCGAGGCCATGGGCTCCGAGCCCAAGGTAGGAGCTGAGCTCATCTGAGCCAAAGTCCCGAGAGGAAGAGTCAGCACCGACAAATTGGTACGACTATCCTCTCCGGACCCGACAGGAGAGTGTCAGTTCCTAGAGTCCCCAGTTGGCGCCGAGGATATCAGAGTAGATGGAACTGATAACACCGGAGCAGGTCTCAGCTCCACAGGCTCAACAACCATCAGGTCAGCCTCCTCTGCCTCCGAAAGTCCAGTGCAGCTCAGAGGAGGACCAGTCAAGTCCGGGTTAATGGTCTTCAGTTCCGACGAAGGCGTCGGAGCTGACAACAATTTGGCAAGGCCTGGTGCCCGTAAAAGCTTCTGCACCAACTGGTCCAAATCCAGATCTGAGAGGCTGAGAGAAGACTTAGAGGAGTGCACCGAGGGTGCTGATTGGAGCAGAGGAGATGAGGGAATCTCAAAAACTGGCTCCAAAGCTGTGAACTAGCTCCGAACAGAAGGGACACTCGGTTCCGAGGGCAGTGTAACCGATGACCCTACACCCTTCATTTTTTAGCCTTTTTTGATAACTTGGAGTCACCTGAAGAAATGGATGACTTACAGGATTTACTAGCACCATCCTGGTCACCCAGTGTTTCCGAGAAGGGGTGCTGAAGTAAGCCCCTATCCACCAATTTCCTCCTCCTCTCTAAAAGTACTCTGGAAAAGGAGTGACAGATGCTACAAGAGTCTTGGAGGTGTAATGCACCCAGACAATAAACACACTGAACGTGCTGTTCAGTGACTGACACATTTTGCCCACAATCCGGACATTTTTTGAAGCCAGATTTAGGATGTGGCTTCTCTTTCTCATCAGACATCTCTTTTTAAATTTAGACAAATTTAAACAATGGAAAAAAACACACTCAAGAAACTATCTAAATAACTACTGACTAAGAAATTAGTTAAATACAAGGCCAACTACTAGGCTAACTGCTAACTAGAAACACTTCTATAGAAAAAAACAAAGCCAACATAGGGCACATATCTAAATCTAAATTTATATATATATATATATATATATATATATATATATATATATATATATATATATATATATAAACTATCCTAACATGAAAGTCAAGAAAAAAGTTTTTAAAACTTGCAAATAGACGAATCAATCCAATAAAATTGGTCCGAGCTATCTGGAACACCGAGATCTGCGCCGCGGCAAACTAGATCTGGTAATTCCAGCAGTGCATCATGGGATAAGGGGCTTGGTCTCGAGCTACTGGCAAACCTTGAGCTTTGCTAATTCGGCTCAGAACACATCAGTGAGAATAAACGGCGAGATTTAACAACTTCACATTACACTTTAAAGATATATAAAGTAGGGAAGGTGAGAAAACAACTCCCTAGGAAAAGGTTAAACATTTAACTAACACACTAAAAACAGTTCTAGGAAAATCCTACAAAATATAAAATTTTAACAACTTATCCGACAACAGGATAAAGAGCCCTTGAACTACATCTTGATTCCTCAAGCAGCACCCAAGATCTGCGGTAATCCGGCACTAGAGGGCATTATGGGTAGGAGAGAAGTCAGTGCCCTGGATCCAAATGCTTGAGGGGATTGCCACAGGCAGTCAGCCCACCCTGAGTAAAAGTGGATAATCCACTTTCCAAATAAGTACCTGTATTTTCACAGCACCACACAAACATCTTATTGGTTCTCACAGTACACTTCAAAGCCTAGCTTTAGAGAATGAATCGATAAATCTCAGCAAGAATACTGGCACAGCAAAGTCAAAGAACAAAAGTACAGTACACCACTGTACAGCCACCACTATAAAACAAAAAGATCCCTCTATCGAAACCATTATCGTGATTAATCATCCAGAAGTAGTGCACTGTAATCTATTTTAAGATTCAGTGTCTAGCCGCATTTTTTCTTCTTATTCATTCGCAGATTACCTGTTTAATCCAAGTGATGTTTACAGGGAAGCACAGTTTATTCCAGCATCAAGTGCACGTCAGATAAACTAATCCTGGATGGGATGCCAGCAAACCACAGGGTGTCCACTCACACGTGGCATGCACACCTACATACAAATCTAAAGGCTTACCAATAGCATGAGTTTGTAATGTGTGTAGAAAATGAAGCATCAGACAGAAAGCACAGAGGCTAATTGCTGCATCACTGTAATAAGGGTTTTGAAATGCTTACAAAACTAGTTACAGACATTCTGTTCAAATACTACTATAAAACCAAAGTAATGCTGGCCATGAATTTCTGCTCATTCTTTTCTTGGTACCAACTAGAAAACACTTTTCATTTGCTAATACATGATTTTCTAGTAGCAAGCTTTCTTGCCTCCATTAGTACCTGCTGCACATCTTCGCAGAAATCTAAGATGCATTAAGACCCTCTCATCCAGTTTGGGGTTAGGATGCATCAAATACCCATGATCTTCTGTGAATAAATCCAGTGTGTGAGAAATCTTGTAGTAACTACCCCTGGCCAATTTCAAAAGAAGATAGAACCACAGTTGCCTACAGCAGAAGGGCGTCACCACAGTGATATTTGGAGAGTGATTCAGAATCTTCAGAAGAACTCTGGGCATCAGTGGAGACGGCGGAAAAGCATACAGGACATTCTTGTCCAAGGAAAAGAAAATTCCTTCTTGCATGAAGTCCTGGTGAAGAAGTCTGCCAGCGGATTGTTTAGACAGGAGGAAAAGAATGTTTACTTGAGGAATTTCTCATAGACAGATCAAATCTCTGAAGACCGCCTGATTCAGTTTCCATTTGTGAGGGTCTGCCTTAGTCCTACTCAGCTTGCCTGCCATGCAAAATTCCTGTGATGGAATATAAAATGCCTGTAGAGTGAGATTGTGCTGTTAAGCTATATCCATTGCTAACATGTCTAACAGATAACTCAGACAGTTGAGAACATTTCTAACAGTTTCTAACAGCTACCATCTCTTTTTTGTTTAAGTGTTTTGGTCTGTCTTGCCCCAAAGATCCTGCATTTTTATACCCATTGACATTGCTCTCCAAGCAAAGTCTGAAGCATGTGTGGTGACTGACTGCTTTGAAGCAGGAGGGGAGAATGGGAGACCTAGACTCCTGAGAAATTTGATGACTCCACCAAGTAATTTCCCTTTTCACAAAACCCAGAAATGGAAAATGAAAAGACAATGGTTGGTAATGCTTGGACTAAAGAGAAGTTTCAGATAGCGTTGTATATTTCTCATGTGGAGCCTTGCAAGAGTTATCATGAAAATCATAAAAACCATAAGACCCCCGATCCTGACGTATTCACTTGCTGTGAAAAAAGTCTGAGTGGAAAAGCCTGTAACAGATATACATATGATCTATTTTTTCTTGTGGAAGAAATGTTCTTTGCACTGAGGTGTCCAACAGACACCCCAGAAACACAATCCTGTGAAATGAAGTCAGACTTTTGTGTTCTCTGTGAATGCCAACCTTTGCAGATTTCTTACCTAGAAGACAGATTCATGATACTTTGTAAAAAGTTCTGCACAGATAAGTCAGTCATGTAAACAGGGGAAAATATTGATACTCTTTAACCTGCAACAGGTTATGACAGGAGCTAGACACTTTGTGAACACACTTCATGCAGTGGATAGTCCAAACGGTAAGGCAGAGAACTTAACGTGATCCAGATTCTCAAAACCTTAAGAAACATCTGATGTCTGGATGAATAGGGATGTGATGAAAAGAATCTTTCAAGTCTAGTATTGCCAGGAAACTTGAAAGACAAAGAATAGACAACAGGTTGTGAAGTGACATTTTTTTGAATTTGGGCACTTTCACAAACAGGATTTGAAAAGCAAGATCCAGAACTGGTGTCCAAGAATTTTCTTTCTTTTGCAGAAGGAACATCTTTGAATAAAAACCCTTCTGTGGCTGGGAAGGAGGAGCTGGTTTCATCACTCCTTGCGACAGCATACGATGAAGAACAGGCAGAAACAAAACAGTCTTATCTGCAAGATGAAGAATGACCCTCTAGAAAGGAGGAATTTCTTCCCACTGTCATCTTTAACCCTAATGAATGATTTTCAGAACCCATTTGTCTGAAACAATCTTTTGCCAAAGAGAAAAATGGAGATTCAGACTTTCTGGAAGAAAACAGAGGGTAAGGGTGGGAGAGGTTCACAAGGTCTTTTGAACAGTCATTCAGATATGTTGGACTGTCCTTGTTTTTTGGGAGGATCACAACTATTTTTGTTAGAACCCCCTTGCCGTTTCTTTTTAAATGTCAGTTTACCTGAATTTTGTTGAGACTTTTTTTTTTCAAAAAAAAACAACAAACAAACAAAACAATGAATGAACAGGCAGAAAATCCCTTAGACAATTTGAAAAAGGAGGGCTGTATTCCCTGGATTAGCTTACCCCTTTCATCACATTATTTGATCACCTCTGCACCAGAGGGCCATATACCAAATCTCTATCCAAGTTGGGATTTAAAATCTCATTTTTATTATTTGGAAGGTTCTAAGGATCTGAGGAAGCAGTCATGAAAACTTCTTTAAACAGTACCAGTGGCCATAGTTCTGGATGAAGTATCAAGAGTCATACACACACTTATTGAAAGCTGATTTTTTCCTCATAAGAAGAAACTGCAGATATAACATTCCTCATACTTTCACAATTTGTCAGAACAGACTAACATATGAACCTCAAAACTGAAAATTTTGAAAATCAAAGTTATATATTTTTGTCCCATATCTTTCAATAATTTCCTGCCCTTATCAGAAAGAGTGTGACTGGAATTAACTAAGTGCTTAGCAGCAGTGGAATCAACTAAAGCTATAGCTGCTGGGTCAGGTTTGCGAATAGTGTGCAAAATTTAAAAGACAGAGGAACGTTATACATCCAATCTCCTTTTTAGGGGTAGCTGACTGACTGTAGGCAGTAACAAACATATCCTGTAAAACAGGCAGAACAGGAGTAATGGGTGAAGTTTCTGGAAAATCCTTAAGTAACAACTTATAGTATTTACTGAGGGACTAAAAACCTCAGTGTTCTCCAGTGAAAACACTGGCACATTCCAGCAATTCTCTAACAGAAAGAGGAACCCCACCCCCACAGGGAGAACCAGACACTGAGACTGAATCATAAATCAGAGGGAAAAAACCCTGCATCTCCTGGTTCAGATTCAGAATCTTGAATCTCTTCAGGAAAAGAGGAATTCCTCCTTTTACCATAAACTATTTTACAAGAAGGAGCAATGGTCTGAATTAAACCATGAGCCAGACAGACCCAATAAACTACTCCTATCCAAAGTAATTTGAGAAGGAGTAGATACATGCTTGGTTTTCTATTTCTTTTTGACTGGTAAAATGGGGCCAACCATGTTACTAATGACAGCAGCTGTTTCCCCAGGGATGGGCACAGCATTATGACACAAAAGAGGAACCTTCCCTGCTCTCTCTCTCAGGACTGACAAAAGTAGTTCTCCCTTGCCATTGAGGGGACCCGAAAATTCGTAAAGTACATGGATGACATCTGGACTATAGTCATACCTCTCAACCTGGAAATATCAAAAATCTGGACAAGGCCCATGAAAAATAGGTACAAATCTATGTCGCTGATTGGACTATAGTGGCTGTAGGTGTTACATCAGAGGGATTTGGGGTAAAGGATGAGTAAGGTACAAAAAAAAGGCCACAGCAGAGTCACCCAGCTGTAGCCGAGGCAAATTACTAGCCTACTGTGGTGGCAAAAGCTGTCAACTTGACACTTTCTTTTTTCAGCTGGAAGAGGGACTGACCGACTGTGGGACCAGTAGTCTTTTCTGTGGTCAAGCTGAAAATGGTGCCTCTTTCCTGGGGAAAAGAAGGAGAAATTGCCGATAAACACTACCAGTCCACAAAAGTTCCTTTTCTGACAAGAAAAAAGTACAGTAAAATGCATTTAAACACTATGTCAGCCCCACAAAAGAAAAATAAACACAATTTCTCTACTATCACTTTACACTTCTTTTAAATAGAGAGAAAAAAAGTGCTATGTTTAAATGTATGTTACAGTCCTGAGAGTCCTTTAAAACACAAAACTCCTAGGTTTGAATTAACTTTCTTGAAGTGGAGAGTAATAAAATGTCAAAAAATTAAGAAAACGATAGCTTCAGAGAATTTATCTGCCCAGCAAAGGGAAGGACTAGCTAACCATCAATCCTCGAAAGATGTAGAAAAGCGTACTCTTTGGTAGCAGTAAAGCTCTGATGTGCTTCACGTTCAAACTTATCTTTTAGTCAGCTCAAGCTGCTTGACAATTTGGGAGTGTGGAAGGAGCCCTGAAGCTTTGGAATTTGTCTGGCTGTTATATCCTCAGCAAGATATAACCCATATAACCAAGGCTACTGCAGCTGTGATCAACATGATGAAGATTATGTACTACAGAGGAAGAAAACCTGGAGTAACTAACTATCTCCGGAAGTGGAGGAACCAAGCTGTTAACTTCTGGGCCTAAATGCCCAGGTGAGGCATTCTGGATGGGTGAGACAGTAGGTATGGATCGAGATCCAGTATTCAGGGAGGATGTACCAAATGAGGCCATAGGAAGGGAAACCACACCTATCGAGGCCAGAAAGGGGCAATGAGGATGACTGCGATCTTCCTCTCTGAACCTTTCAGCAAGAATTTTGGGATTAGAGGAAAGTGATAAAGAAGACTGCAGGCCAAATATGCATAAGAGCATCCCTTGTTGACTCCCCTTCTGGGGGGGGGGGGTCACAGCAAAAACCTGCTGCACTTGGTGTTAAGGGGAGAGGCCAAGAGATTGTTGCATGGTCGACACCACTGAGGGAAAATCTGGTCTGTCACTGTTGGATTGAGGGACTACTGAAGAGGTAGAAGGAGAGATCTGCTCAACTTGTCTGTCAGACCACTGGACTTCCTTGGTATGTGTGTTGCTATCAGAAAGCAACCAGAAGATACTGCTACACACTCATCGCTTCCCGACATAAAGGGTAGGAATGTGTTCCCCTTTCTTTGTTGATGTACCACCCTACTGAAGTGTTTCTGGACAGAAATCATCGCCAGAGGTAAGACTTCTTGGAAGGCCTGCAATGCAAGGAACACTACTCTCATCTCTACAACACTGATGTGAAGACTGGCCATGAAAGGGGGCCATGTGCCTTGGATCATCTTTCCCATGTAATACTATATAGCTGGCAACTGTCTGTGGTCACTGTAGCTTTGAGAGGGGGAACACAAATGGATGATGCTGAGATACCTTGGGAGACTACCTTACATGCAGCCTGCAAATGTCTGTCAAATGAATTCAAAAGTTCATGGGTTGGTACCTGATGAACCATTATACTGCAAGTGCCCATTGAAGAACTCTCATGTAATATCTTGCTAGAGGAACAAGGGTCACAATCCATTCTGATAGCTGGAGGACCAATCTGGCTGGTGGCATCCAACAGGATAGAACCTTTAGTGCCTGGTTTCGCAGGGTGGACAATCTGTTCTCCAGCAGTCTTGCTATCTGGATTGTGGTATCTAGATGGGCACCTATACATTCCAAAGTCTGTACTGGAAGAAAAAGAGACTTGTTGAGATTTATAGTGATACCCATCTGGGTGCAAAGATGGAGCAGGTAGTCCCCAGCCCAAATGAGAAGAGACTTGGATGAAGCAGTAATGAACCAGTCATCTAGGTAAGAGCACACTCGGAATTCTTTCAGTCTGAGGTTAGGTGGGACCACTGCCATATACTTGGTGAACACTCAGGTGGCTGTGGTGAGAGCAAATGTCAGGGGTCACAACTGAAAATGACTGGATCCAAGCCAGAAGCAGAGAAACCTTATGGATCACCTGTTCATACAAATGAGGTAGTACACATTCTGAAGGTCTATTGAGAAAATCCAGTTATTCTTCCTCAGCAGAGGAAAGATGGAGTGTACCACGACCATCTGAAACTTCATGTGTTTAACATACTGGCTGAGATGACGGAGGTCCAAAATCATCCAGAGGTCCCTCTTCTTTTCTGGCATCAAAAAGAATCTTGAGTAAGTTCCGGACCTATGATAGTCTGGTGGGACCCCCTGGATGACTCACTTGTCTAGCAGCCTTTTTATTTCTACAGTGGCTGCTTTTCTTTGAATGAGTGGAACACTGGGAAGTTTCTTTGGAGATGGAGGAGAATAAAGAAATGGGATGGAATAGCCTCTGGTTATAATCCACCGCACCCATAAATATTTGGTAATGGAGGTCCAGGCTTCTGGGTGCAGGGATAAGTGCCTTCTGAATGCCTCCAGAGCACAGCAGTTGGGCAACTGAGTGCTGATAAGTCCTCTCAGAAGCAATCCACAAGGCCTTGGTTTTGTAGATCTCTGCCATGGGGACGTCCACCATTAGAATACCCCCTATGCCATGGGGAGGTGTTTAGCTCCAGAAGTGTCTGGAGAGAATCCTCGAGAATGCCAGAAAGTGCACTTGTGAAACGTCTGACCACAACAGCAGATGTTCTTCTCTTCACTGCTGCAGTATTTTTCACCTTAGGGATCTCGTGCCAAGGACAGCCCAACGTCCGGACAGTATATCAAAATCTTTAGATCTTGGATGTGCTGTATGTCACATGTATGTTCCCCATTCAGGACATAGGGTACAAAGGTGATGTACAAATGCAATTGCCCCAGAAGAAAACAGTGTCCATAGGACAAAGGAGGCTATGCACATTGAGAAGGAGAAAATGCAGATGGAAAAGGTAGACCCTTGGCCAAGAAGGGAACCAAACAAAACCAAAATGAAAAAAAAGAGGGGGAGAAGGGAGGGAGGGAGCAAATACTGCAGCAGTGAAGATAAGGACATCTACTGTTATAGTAAGGTTTAACACAACTGTACTATGTCCTTCTATATTACTGTTGCAGTATGCTTCACCTTAGGGAGAGTACTAAAGCTTAAGAAGAGGATTGGGAGGTGGAAAGTTGGAAGAGCCCTCAATGAACCCATGCAGAATGGCTATAGCAAAACCTCTCTTAGTCACAGAACCATATCCAATTTATAATGCTTACTAAAATTATGCACTGAAGACCAAGTAGCAGCTTCAAGGAAGGAATTGGTTTGAAATCCCTTGAAGAAAGCACCACAGGCAGCAGCCCTGATGGAATGGGCTCTGACTGAAGGAGACAGACACTTGTCATGAAAAGAACAAAAAGAAATGGCCTCAGACATCCAGGAGGAGAGGATTTACTTAGAAACAGCCGAACCCTATGTTCTGGGATGAAATGAAACAAAAAGCTGGTCAGACTTACGAATGGCCTTAATTTTATCCAAATAATACCTGAGCTGTCTATGCAAATCCAAGGAATGAAGGACCCTCCCATTAGCAGAATGATGAGAATGAAAAAAGGAAGGGAGTTATACTGTTTGATTCAGAGAAAACTCATTAACAACCTTGAGCATAAAAGAAGGATTAGTAAGAAAGGACACCCTGACCCTGTAAAAAAAAAGGGGGGGGGGTAGCCTTAAGGGTCTGAAGCTCAGAAACCCTCCAAGCAGAAATCCGAGCAAGCAGTAAGATAGTCATCCAGGTGTAATGTTATAAGAAACTGTCTGACTTCAACATGTGAAGCCAAAGGAGGATTCAACGGCAGACAGGCAGATATAGCTAACGGATGGGCCTTTACAGACGTATAGGTTAAACCAGACTGGGGCAATTCACACAAATAAGAGAGTATCAGAGTGCCCCCCACTGAAAAAAGGTTCTGGTTATGAGCATGGAACTAGACAGTGAATATCTTCCATTTGGACGAATGAAACTTTTTGGTTGCAGGTTTTCTTGCCTCCTGTAAAACCATGAGCACATCCACAGAAAAGAGGTGTCTAAAAGGGATCAAAACCCTATCAAGTGAGAATGGATGAGCGACCTCTTTTCCTGTGTGAGAAGGTTCAACTAGTGAGGTAACTTGTGGTGATTGTTCCTGGCCAGATGCATTAAGAGGGGGAACCAGTGTTGTCTTGGCCAAAAGGGAGTCACTAACAATATTTCTGGAGAGTCCAGCTGAATCTTCTGCAGGACTCTTGGAAGTATGGGAAGGGGAGGGAAGGCATAGAGAAACACCCCTTTCCATTTTCTACATCACATGGCATGGCAATCTGGAATAGAAGAGAGAGTTACCCATTCAGAGGGGAGGCAAAGAGATCTGCAATTTTTCTACCTTAAATCTTTAAATCTATACTCCACTGAAAATGGACACATATCCAGTTGGACTAGTCCGGTCAACAAATGTAAAATAAAATAAAATAAAAAATAAAATCTGCCCGAGGAATACCCCATGATAGACTACGTCCAGAAATACTTCTCTGTGAAGCATCCATTCCTGAGCCTGTATTCTGGAGTTGCTGAAAGAGTCTGCCACTTGCTTGTGCTCTGAAGAAATATAAACTGCCTGAAGAGTAACTGATAACTGACAGTCAGATCCCAGGCCTGAAGAGTCACCTTGCAGATAAGGTAAGACTTTGCGCCTCACTGCTTAGTGCCATACCACATCACTGTGGTGTTGTCCCTGCAAACCTTCAGAGGGCCTGCAGACAGCATGGGGTGAAAAGCCTGAATGTTCAGAATCAGAGCTCTCATCTCTCTGATGTTGATATGGTCTGACTTCTGATCGGGGGCCAAAGACCTTGAACTTTCTAGTGACCATAGGAAGCACTCCACCCCATATCTGAAGCATTGGTGAACAGTTCTTGAGAAGGAACCAGAGGTGGAAAGGCCAGGCCTGGGCTGAGGGTAAGTCACTGAATCCACCATTTGAATTCCACCTTTAGACAAGGAAGGATAGGCACACTGAAGTCCAGAGGGTGGTAATACTGAAGCCAAACTGACTTAAGGTACCACTGAAGCTTCTGCATGTGCAGTCTGGCAAAAGGGAACAATAGAATGAAAGAGGCTATGAATACTAGGGCTCGAAGAAAAACTCTGGCTGGAACAGCATGCTGGGGAAGAAGAGACTGAAAGAGCTACAAAGGACAGAACTTTTGGAGGTGGAAGAGAGGCAAACATTGGCACTGTCTGAATATTGCATCCCAGATGCACATGACCCTGAGAGGAAATCAAAACAGACTTTTGAAAGTTGATAGTGAACCCCAGACTTTGGAGGAGAGATATGGTGAATTCTAGATCAGCAGTCTCCAATCACCAGGTATTGATACCGAACCATGGATCATTTGGTACCAGGTTGCACAGAAAGAATAAAAAAAATTTTATGTTGGGCACCCAACTGTTCAGAAAAAAAGTTTGTGTGTGTGTGTACGAGTGTGTTTATGTTTCTGTCTGTATGTGTTAATGGATGCATGCATGAAAGCAGAATGTATGTGTGTCTGAAAGCAGAAGAGGAGAGAGTGAACGGTGAGCCTGATTGGCTAAGCAGCACTTTTGCTGTTTCGTGAGTGCAAAATAAAAATAAATGAAACCAAAAAAGGTGTTTGTGTGTGGTATATTTCTGTCCGCATATGTGAGTGAATGCATGCACGAAAGAGGAAGAGACTGTGTGTGTGCATGTGTGAGAGAGACAGAGAGAGACAGACTGAGACAGAGACTGAAGAGTGAGAGTGATTCCCAAGCAGCAGCATCAGTTAAGAAGTTTGTGTACTTCTCGATTATACCTCTCAACCTCTCCGCACAAGAAATCTGGACAGAGCCACAAATAATGGGGGGGCAAACAACCAAAAATAAGGATAGATTTTAAATATTGCTCTTATAAACTTAGAAAGTTGCTAGAACAACAGGGTTTCCATTAGCATGTATTATCTGAAGCATATGAAGTTTGAAACTCGAATGGCTGTAATTATTTAATGACTTCAACCCCCATTCATTTGCCAGAAAATGTGACCAAACATACGAGCCAAAAATCTAGACATTCTGCAAAAATCTGGGCAGTAGAAAGGTATGCTCTGTTGACTCTTAGCTCTAGATATGTGGATAAAACTAAAATAAATGGTGGACAAAGGCTCAAAATATTAAGTTTGTGTTCGCATACATTTTCTGAAACAGAGGTGTGTGTGAGAGAGTGACGGTAAAGAGTAAATGCCTGGATATTTTTTTAAGTGTTATATTCTGGATAAAAAGATGCTTCCTCCAACACCATTAACTATTTTACATCAAAAATATATAAAAAATAATATAGTACTTAAATAAATAAGTACAACACAATTTTACAGATAGCCCATTCTCCAAAGTGCAATAATGCCCTCCAGGGTGTGAGTGAGCGTGTAGTTACCACCCTTCGAGCAGTGTACACATTAACACACAGGGACCCTGTCTGGCATTATTTGCTCGCGCGACGGACGGTCCCTGAAAATTTTTCTTTGATGATATCGGTCCTTGGTGCAAAAAAAAAAAAGAGGGGGGCTGGAGACCACTGCTCTAGATCATGTAAGAAGGAACAGGTTGTCTAGGTAAGGAAAAACCTGAAAGCCTTGGAACCTGCAAAAGGCAATCACAGGAGCTAAGCATTTTATGAACTTCCTTGGGTCAGCAGAGAGGCCAAACAGCAATACAGATAACTGCAAATGAGAGGAAGAAACAGAAAAATGTAAAAACTTTCTGAAAAGAGGGTGACTAGGGGTATGAAGGTAAGTATCCTTCAGATCTAGTGACACCAGAAAAGCCTGGGGTAGTACCAGAGGACTGGGTTTGAAGAGTAAACATCCAAAAAGAAGGAACCCTGAGAAAGGTGTTGAGCACGGAGAGATCCAGAATAGGTCTCTAAGTGTCCTCCTTTTGAAGGACCAGGAAAATATCCTGGAGTAAAATCCCTTTCCTACTTGTTAAGGATGGAGAGGTTGAACACTTCTCTGATCCACCAGGAATCCAAGGACCTCTGAGAATAAGGAAGTTGTTCCAGAGGAGGTTGAGGAATCACTGAAAAAGCAGGAAGAAACTTCTACACCATGAAGTAACCCTAGCGGATGATAGATAAAACCCAATAATCTGAGGTGATGAGATGCCAGTTTGGAAGACAGAGGGACAGCAAAAGCGACGACGGAACCTGGCCAAGGGGTGGGGTGTGGTGGGGGCAAGATGACAAAGAGAAGCAAGCCTGTTAGATAAGGAGGCTTTTGAGCCACAGACACCTGACAAGACTTAGCAGGAGGAGCTTGCCTCACCCCTTCCTGGTTTTAGTATCCTGATTGGACTGCCTGCGGGGAGGGAGGAGACCTAGTAGGACAGTTCCTTTGGAACTTAGGGATAGGGAACACAAAAATATGTTTAAGATTCTGCAAAGCTTTACCTTTTTCCTGAAGAGATTTAAACACAGCTGCAGCAGCAGTCCCAAAGAGCTTTTATTATCTAAAGGAGCATCTAGTAACTTGGATTGAACATCTTCAGGTAAAGACTGCAGGTGAAGCCAAGAATAATGCCTTAGGAAAGACCCAAATGCAACAGTTCTAGAAGATGTATCAGTAACGTTATAGCTATACTTGACAGAGTGATGAGCCCCATAGGAGGCAGAACCCTAATACATAGAGCAGAAGATTTAGTTTCAGAATCATGGATGTCATAAATAACCTGACAAGTCCAAGCAATCAAGGCCAGAACATATCTGGTTATGTGGTCTGGTATTGATGGCTCAAAAGACCAAAGTAAAAGCAGTATAAACATTCTTACCAATTCTCTCCATTGCCTTACTATACTAATCTGAAGGCAGAAGTCTGGAAGAGGGCAAAAGTTTAGAAGGCTTGTCAGAGGTGACTGACACCACAGCAGGGTCAGCAAAAAGACACTTAAAATAAAAATTGACAATCCCCAGGAACCTTGAAGAACCTGTCAGGTTTCTTTGGAGCACGAAGCAGAGAATCAGGAGACGTAGAAGCAGCTATAGAGGTGTCTAATAAGGAAGCCAAACCAGGAGCTACTGCAGAAGGATCATGAGTGGATATCAGACACTTGAGGAAAATCCCACTTAAAGTATTCCATCATTCTTGCAACAGTGTCTCTAAAAGACAATTCCTCAAAAGGAGAATCAGGACTAATGGACTCTCCTTCATCAGAACCATAAGCCAAAGGCATCTGGGAAAAGTAAGGACGCATTGTCAGACTCAGAATCCTCATTTGAGGAAACAGGTTCCCCAGTCCGTTTGGAAGGAAATGAAGTCCAAGGGGGGGGTAGACAAAGAAACCTCTTGGTGGGACATCAGCCTTAAACACTGGAGGCTCCGACCCTCAATGAAATTCAATAAAAGTCAAAACCTCTTTCCTGACCAGAATTTGGGAATCCCCTCTAGGGCCATCTGAGATAATCAAAAATGGTTCTCCCTCAAGATCCAGAGCAGATCCCTGCAAAGCCTCAGAAGACATGTGAAAAGGAAGGATCTATGCCAGCCTAAGATGAGGTTGATGCAGAAAGGTTGATGCAGAAAAATCCAGCAGAGACACTGGATGGCATACAGTGGTATAATTTGCTTCTAGATTAACATCCACTGGAGGCTCGTGAGCCAAAGAATCCAGATGAGATTTCTTAGCCTTCTCCTCACTTAACGGTACCTTGGGGTTACAAAATTCTTTGCTCTTAGCCTTCTCCTTACATAGCGGTATCTTGGGGTTGGAAAATTCTGCCATGGTATCCTCAGTAACACTTTAAGCCTCTGATTCTCATGACAGATGGCCAGGGAAGACAACTGGCTTCTAAGTGTCTTGGGCACAAATGCTTTACAAATGCTTCAGGCTGTATGGTCGTGGAAAGCATCCAGACAAAAAAAGACACTGTTCATGATGATCCTCATGGGGAGTCTGCCTCTCACACTGACATTTCCCCTTCTTGGATGACAAGAACTCTAGGTGAAAAAAAGAACAAGACCAAAAGAAAAAAGACCCAAACAGTGCACTTATCTGATGGCTGGGTATTCATAACAGCAAAGGGCATTCAGAGCGATGATGGCATTTAGACTGCCGGCAAAGAATTTCTGGGTAACTGCATTCATATGCTCCCATTCAGGACATAAGGCATAAAGGTGACATGTGTGTGACATACGGCCCATACAAGATCTAAGGCTCTGGTATACTGTCTGGATGTTGGACCATCCCTGGCAGGAGATCCCAAAGGTGAAGAATACTGCAAAAGTGATACAGAAAGACATCTACACTTTTTTACCCCCTTTCTGGTTCCTGGAGGACTTATAAGGTGTAGAAACTGTATCTCTAGGGCAGAAAGGGGTTTTCCCATTTTGCTCACTCCTAGACAACGTGTCTGACTTTTGATCCAAAAAGGGTTGAACTGTCAAAAGGGATATTTACAAAGGATGTCTTGAACGGCTGCACAATGCCACACAGGTACATCGAAGTATGTCTCCTTATGGTAATGCTTAACCTGTGGCTCTTGAAGTTCTTTTAGTTGCAATGGAGTTGAGACACATCAGGGAAATGGAAAGAGACTGCTGGATGGCCAAATGTGAATCCAGTTTTCTTGTTTTCCACAAACATGGACTCAGGTCAAATCTCTTTGAAATCTTGTCATATGTGCAAAATAATTCAGTGCCCTCAAAGTGAAGGTAGCTGAAGCATAAACTCACTCCCAAACTTGTCCAAAGTCCTGGACTTCCTGTTAGGGCAATTAATAGAGATCTCTTTGGCCAGCTCTTTTATGGTGGCTGCCGCTACTACTGTGAATCCACCTCCAGATCTTTACTCCAATGTGGGCGATCTTTCAATAAACAAGAAATTTATCTGGTTAGGTTTGGCCATGTTCAGCTCCATCCATGTCGACCAAGAGAGTAAATCTACCATATCATCCATGGGAGAGACCACTCAAGAAGTAGTTTAGCCAGATCTGAGGGCCTCAAGAAACACTGATTCTTCTGAGGGCCTCAAGAAACACTGATTCTTCTTGAGTGGGGGCTTCAGAAGATCAACCACCTTTCTGTCTGAAAAGTTCAAAGATTTCCCCAAAGGAGATGTGGGGGTCCGCTCCCCTTCATTGAAATCCATGTCTTCAGTAAGAGACTGCTATGGGCAGTCATTGTGCTTCCTCTTCCACGTATGTTTCTGAGCTAACTTAGAGGTGGGATGGTCCAGTGATGACTCAGAAGACTGAGGGAAGTCCTGAGTGGAGATCAACTCGAGGCTTGACTAAACCAGTTATCTCAAATGGGACAGAAATAGCGGGAACAGGACCCAGGGCTTTTCGATGAGGGGATGGGCAGAGCTGATGTACATACTGGTGTTCCACTCACTAGGAAATGCATGCACTCTCTCGACCACCTTAAAAGCAGACACCAAAGGAGCCAAAAAATACCCCAGTGAGAAAAGAGGTACCCAAACCAGGTGGGTCTCTGTATTCAACCCGGCTCTGCTCTGAGGCAGAAGTTGGAACTGAGCTATCTAGTGCAGAAGCTCAAAGAGTAAGGCAAGGCTTTGACAATTTTGCACACTTATTTCCAAGCTCCAGATTTGACACCGATGTTTAGACTCCATGAACCCTCCTGATCTGAGAAGTTTGGAAATTAATGGATCGGAGATCTCGCTGAAGTGGAAGATGACCAAATCTTCAGGTCCTGTAAGTACAACCTTTAGGTGACACTCCGATCCAAGGTCTCCAAACCAGAAAAACAGATCTGGGTAGGAGTGACCACAGGAAGGGGTAAAGGACTGAAGCTCACAGGTCCAACAAGGGTTGTAGCTGGGAGAACCCCCAACTGAAATTGGGTTCTGAGGAACTTCCTTATCATCCTATCCACATCTGATTTTGTCAGGCTTCTGGTAGATCTGACTGATCTGATGTTGGAATAAGTCAAAGGAGGTCTGGAAGATCTATGCACTGGTCTCTTCTTTAAAAATAGGTAGCACAGGTTAGGGGAAACTGGCTCTGGGGGAATCTTGGCTCCAGTAAAATTGGAGTTCAAGGTCATATGGCCATTGGATCTGATGTAGTAGTTTAACCTGAAGGTTTTGAAAATTTTGGGACTGGAGCCAAGGAGAGTGCTTTCTAGTCTCTCTTGTCTTTTTCCCTGGGCTTGTCATAACTCTTCACCCTTTTATGTCTGTTTAAGGACTTCTTCACAGACAGGGAGGCTCCAGGAGCATAAGAAAAAGATTGGGACAAATCTCCTGATGGGGGTAGGAGACGTCCCTGCAAAACCAATTTGTTGCAGCATTCAGTGATGGCCTACAGACCAAACATCATGCAGATTACATAATCCTTAAGATAGGCTCCACTCAACAATATGCAAATTTTTTGATGAGCATCAGAATTAGGGATTTTGTGACCATGGGTCACACACTTTTTGAAGCCTGGTGGTTTATCAGCCATAACTAAAGGAAAAACAGTACTACCAAAAGATAATAGCAACAATAATAATAATAATGATAATGCTAGTAACAGTAATACTAGTAGAAAATAAGGCTATACTTACCAACAGCACAAAGAGATTTTAGGGTGAGGGTTCTAGAGGAAGAAATACCTGGAAGAATAATATATCTATTAAAAAAAGATAATGCCAGAAAAATTGAAAAGTTAACCAAGGTGAGCATGAGTGAAGCAAACATCTATTCTCTACAAGTGGTATATAAAATCTGAGATAGTGCTGGTGTAAGAGGGGATTATGTGTAAGGGGAGGAGCCTGAGCTGTGGGTCCTAAAGTTTAAAGTGGCCAAAGTTGAATCTGAGGGCCCATCTATCTATTGAAGAATGGATGAAAGAGACAGCATCAGATCAACTTTTTACTACAAAAGTAAAAAAGTGTGCTCCCATTTAAAAGTATATAAAAGCCACAAGATGGTCAAGCAAAATACTTTTTCCCAGCTTAAAAGTACTTGTTTCTCACAAAATGTTAGTTAAAACAAGTAAAAATTAATTTGGAATGTTTTCACCCAAAGGGAGCCTATTTGCCCAGCAATGCAACAACATTAGCCGGCCTTTGATCATCAAAAGTCTGAAGAGGAGCACTAGTCTTGGTGCCAGGAAAGTTCTGAAGGCCTTGGATTCCAAACCTGACTTTTTAGTCAGCTCAAGTTGACTAGCCGTTTGGGCATGTGGAAGATGCCCTGAAGCTTAGAAGCTGTTTGGCTGTTATATCTTATTATGCAGGACACAACTCGCACATCTAAGGCTACTGCAGCAGTGATCAATATGATGAACATGAGTAGGTACTGCCCTCAGATAATATATCATGGGAGTCACAAATTGACAGCCCTGAATAGAGAATCTATACACTACTCTGGACTGTTTGTCAGGTGACAACAGCATATACTTTCTCAAGTTCCTGAGCCAACGTAAATGATACTGCAACTTAGTTCTTCTCTCTTAATGGCTAAAAATATCCTATCTGCTCAAAAGGTGTCCTTGAATAATCTGCTTACCTTTTTGGGGGGCAAGGGAGAGAGTTTGGATCTTTGCTTGCCAGTGTAGAAAGGTATTCAAGATAGTCCCACTCTACATGTATAGTTGAGCCTGATATTCCTCAGCCTTTAAAAAATGTTTGCGATACTTTCTACTGCGGGCCAGGTCCATAACACCATCAGGTATAAACCCCCGATAGAATTCAGATTCCCAAAAGGTAACAGGTGAGGAAGTAGAGAGTAAAAACTGCTGGTCATCAAAGCAGCACCACTAGCAGGAATAACTCACTTTAAGAAGCTTCCCTTTCTGATGACAATAGAGAAAGAGTAAGAAATCTTTCTTTTCAGATGACATGTTATCAGGTATAGAAGTCTAAAGGTCCACTGAAGGTGTTGTAAGATGCTTTCACAAAGAATGTTGACAGTTTGAAGATCTGAGGGATGGCTTTATATATCGCAGCTTGTGACCGTTACCTTTTGCACCACATAAAAACACTCTTCCAGAGAGGCAGTAATCCAGCATCGGGACCTGGATGTGCACTTGTTCACAAACTTGCAAAGGTGTAACTGTGCAGGCAAGAGAGTGTGCCCTGTTACCAATAATATTCTTTAGGAATTTTATTGAAAACCATTCATGTATCTCTTCTTGGGATGCATTCTTTACTTACTAAGATATGAGCTGGTTCAACTGCAAAAAAATAACTTCAAAGTAACAGGTTTGCTTACTAATGTGGGTTAATCCAAGAACATCATCAGTGGAGGAGCCCTTACTTTCCCTGATGACCAGTATAAGTGACTGCCCCTTTTCATCTACCCTGACATGCTGCAGTTTACTTTTTGTCCTTAAAAAGTTATTACCACTGCTGCCATTGGTGGAAGAACGTTTTCTATTTCTAATGCTTTTCTCAGACTTCTCTGTGCTTTCTATACGTTTCTCTGGCATTTTCTTTACCTTTGCATGACTTGTTTCCTTCAGTTTAATCCTTTTTCTTCGTTATTTTACAAAAGGTTTTCATGGGGAAGAATCACTCTCAAAGTTTTAAGTCTGTGCGTTTTAGTGGATTTATTACATCAAAGTAAACTTTACTCATATGGATCAACACAGAGGAAAAAGTGGTATCACTGCACAAACGTTCGATACTCAGGCTTGTACCCTAAGAATGACAGTTTACAGAAGGAAGACAAATTAAATTAAATCATTTAAAATATTAAAAATACAAATCATAGATACTAAAATAAAGTAAAAAAATGCTAAAGCTTTTTACAGCAGAAACAAAACAAATACAACAGGAACAGACTCTGTTATACAAACAGTACTATGAATAAATAAAGAGGCACACGTGTAAAAAATGTACCCACCACCAATACATGCCATAAACTTACAGTTTACAATTTTCATAGTGCAGGTAGAGACGTATAAAGTGAGCTATGTACATGTCATAATGATCACAATTAGAGTCACATGATAAATACAAATACTACTACAAATAACAGTAATCATAATAATAGTAATCATAATAATAATACATTATAAAGGAGTTTAAAACTTGTTACACAATGTTTTGTCTAACAAAAGTAAGCTCATTTATTGACTTTAATGGGAAAGCATTATACAAGAAATAAATCTAAAACTACTTATCAAATGGAAATAAGACTGGAATGAGCAACACTACTTGAATTAGAAAATGCAAGTCAGTGACATTTTAAAGTACTACAGGGATGGTATAATGTTGCTTTTATAAATGATACACATTGCCTAATGCAGCACGTGCATGGCGCCAGCCTTAAAAAAAGGGGGAACTCCAAATGCTTTTAAATCAAGCCAAGTGGCAATCGTGTTCTGTGAGATGAAGCCCACTTACTATCAAACTACTACAAGAACATTTTATATAGCCCACCTAATCATGAAGGGATTCACATCTAGATCAGGGGAGGTCATCGTGCCTCTTTACTCATCCCTCATCAGGCCCATAATTGAGTACAATGCCCCTTTTGGGATGTACCTTACCAGACACCACACCTGTAGCAACTGGAAAGACCCCAAAAGTACCTCACCAAGAGGATCAAGGGGCTCAAACAGATGCAGTATGCTGCCCGGTTAAAGAAACTCCAGCTCTACTCAGTGGCATACCGCCTGCTCAGAGGCGATCTGCACCTGACGTATAAAGCCATGTCCAACCCGGAATTAATGGATATGCTGCACCTCAGAAAATCCAAATCCCATCGAGCTACGTGATCGAGGGACATGAGCCTCAGCACTGAAATAAATAGGACATGCTGGAGGGACAGATTCATAACCCAGAGGCTCCCTTCACTCTGGAACAAAATCCCAGTCCAGGTTAGGCAGAGTCCCTCATTGACTCTCTTCAAGAGGAATCTTGATGAGTGGATTTAAGATCGTAGGTTTACCCGGGGTATCAAGGCTTTGGCCGAGACGTCAAGAGAGAGTTATTTTGTGTGTTAAATCCTTTTTTGGAGTTTGAAATTTTACCTGGTATCACTTCTGTGTCACTGTTAGACAGAGGCACAGTATACTAACCTCGAAAAAGGGCATAGCAAAATTAATTTAAAATGGGTGGCGAAAGCCATACACACTCTGGCTAGGCTTATAAATGCCCTAGGGCAGATAGCCTAGTATGAACCTATGATAAGAAGACAATAACTTAATTGTCAGTGTAATGAATTTTCTACATCCAAAAACTGTGTTGAATTACACTATGAAATATGTGCACCTTACTTTAACTTTATATCGTGCCTTTTACTTTAAAGGTCATGTAAAAAGACATTTACATTTCTTTTTTCTGCAATTAGGCTGTCATTATGTAAAGTGGGCTTTCTGATTATAAAACAAACTGTTTTTACTTTAGTTACTTCGGTGGAACTATGCTTAAGTATAGTAAAGTAGTTTATTTACTGTAGACTGAGCAGCTGCCTAGTTACTTCATGATTCCATGTCATATGACTTACAATTCTAATGATGTAGTTGTTAGCATAAACAGTTTAACGATCTGTAGTGGATAGGTGTTTTCTGTCTATAGCAGATTTCAGTATACAAATGCAGCACAGTCAGATGGTCAGTCAATAAAAAAACAAATAAATGCAGTTATATTCAAATAAAAGCAAATTAGAGCAGAATAAGATTCATTATACAGTGTATAATGAATTGAATACAGCATAGTAACATAACTGTAATACTAACAATTGTTTAACATGGGATAATTACTTTAAAACTAAGGGTATGTCAATCATCACAATGGCAGCTGTATAGTAAAGGTGCTTGTATTATGCATCAAAAGTGTTAGTGCGGGAATAAAAATTTTGGAATATTCTGTGCATCTACGAAAATGAAGATGTGATAAAGCTGATGATGAAGATGCCACTGATGCAAGGAAGATGACAGGCAAAGATGAAGATAATGCAACACAAACAAACCAAAGAATAGGTTGAACGTTCCAAAAGGAAAACCAAACAAAAAAGTAATGCCCTACAAGGATGACTTGACAAAATTTAATGATTTAGCAACTTCGCTCCTATTAAAAGAACTTCATCAGAATAAAAGACATCCCTATAAAACAAGATTAAGTATGCTAAAAAGGTAGATGTGGCAGGAAGTGTTAATGCTTCAACCTATCAGACCTTTTCTTTAAAACTGAAGCAAGAGACACTTTCATTCAAGCCAGATAAAACATCAGTTTAAAAGGATTTCCCATGACAATTTCCTACAGAAAAAGGTAGTTTGCCAATCACCCATCTGCTGTCCTTGAAGACGTTTTCCAATATAAAATGTAAGATTTTTAAAGTTCTTACAAGAACTTGAACATTTAAAGGATTATTTTCATCACCATATCTGATGGAATGCAAATGTTCACAGATTCTTTTATTTAACCTTCCCTCAGTTTTTCCAATATAAAATGCAGAAAGTATAGTTGTGTGCACTTACTATAAATGTAGATGTTAGAATGTATTCACTGTTGCAGTCCTGACTTGTGGGATTTCTTGCTGTGGAAGCCCTTGGCTGGCCCGACTATCAGAGTAAAAATCTCTCTCCTCCAAAGGATAGTAGACACCCTACCCTGATGTCAGTACACTTGGGTATAAAGGGAGCCACCAATTTTTCCTTACCCCTTAGATGGTAGGAGTCCCCAGAATAAGCTATAAGCAAGGGTCTAAGGTAGAAAAAGGGGCCTGCAGGGTAAAAACGCAGGGGTCCTCTGGTTAGTGAAGAAGACAGAAGCAGACTACTATGCAACAGTAAATACACTCGAACATCTAGATTTATGGCAAGTGTACACAACTGTACTGTGTTCATATTTCATTGTTGCAGTCTTGACTTGTGGGATCATTCCCAAAGCTGAGATGAGGGTGGAAGGTAGATTATGGAGAAAAGAGGATCCCCTGCAAGATGGCAGTGGCAAATCCTGCTCTAGACTTGAAAAAGGCTGATCAGTGGTAGTGCTTGGTAAAGCTATGCACAGATGACCAGGTAGCAGCTTCCAAAATGTCTATGGTAGGTTCCCCTTTCAGCAAGGCAGCAGAGGTAGAAGTTGCCCTAGTAGAGTGAGTGCTTAGTTTCATGAGGCTTTTTGCCATGATGGCTATAACAAAAGCAAATACAGTAAAAGATTCACTTGGAGATGGTCTGTTTGGCGACTGGTTTCCCTTCAGAGCTAGTGACAAAGGACACAAAACTTTGTCTGATTTTCTGAAAGATTTAGTCATGTCAAGACAGTAGTGAAGCCGTCTGTGAACATCTAAGAATTGCAGGATTCTTTCCCTCCAGTTCTGACACTTTGAGAAGAAGGTGGGCAAGTGTATGGCTTGATTCAAGGATGTGTCCGTGAACACCTTGGCATAAAGGATGGATTAGTCCAGAGTGATATTCTGTCTGTGTGGAATATGAGAAATGGTTCCACTGCATTGAAAGCTTGCAGCTCAGAAACCCTCCTAGTTGAGGTGATAGCCAGTAAAAGGCAGTCTTCCAGGTTAAGAATTTTAAATCAGAAGACGCTGTTAGTTCAAAAGTGTTGGCATCAATTTTTCTAGAACAGAAATGATACCCTATGGTGGTGTTGGTTGTCTCCTGGAAGGTTTAATGTGAACCACTCCTCTAAGGAATAATTTCATCAGGGGGTAGGAAAAGATAGAAGAGCAGGGATGGGGGCTGAAATGGCAGAGGTGTGAATTTTGATGGAACAAAAAGGATAGGCCTCTGTCCACCAGAGTAGCCAGGTAATCTAAAATGGCAGAGATACTGGATGAGTTATGATTGAGGCCTTGCTGCTGACACCAAATGAAGAATCTTTTCCACTTAGCGGAGTATGATTTCCTAGTACTAAGCCTTCTAGACTCTTTGAGAATGTTTTGAACTCGTCTGCTTAGGGTACTGCTCAGAGTACTATTTTGGGGAATTATCCAGGCTGAGAGTTTGAGAATCTGTAGGTTGGAATGCACAGACCTCCCCTTGTCCTGAGTCAGGAGGTCCATTCTGAGGCAACTGCCACAGATTTTCGTTGGTTAAACTTAGTAGAGGAGGATACCAGTGCTGCCTGGGCCAGTCTGGAGCTATCATGATGACCCTTGGGCCTTCTTCCCTGATGTTTAGGAAGACCCTTGGAAGAAGAGGCAGGGGAGGAAATGCATAAAGGAACAGCTGGCTTCAAAGGAAGGAGAAAGCATCTGTCCTCCAGGCTGTGGGTAGTTTGCTCCTGGAAGAGAATCTTTTCAGTTGAGCATGTTCTTTGATGGCAAAGAGGTCTCTCTGTGGGAATCCCCATTTCTAGACTATGCGGAGAAATGTTTCTCGATGCAGATGCCACTCGTGGGGATCCATCAAGTTCCTGCTGAGATGATCTGCTAGAATGCTTTGAGTCTCTGGGAGGTACTGTGCCATCTAGTGCAACCACAGGGAGTGAGCTGTCTCCCAGACCTGCATCACTAGTCAACACACAGGGTAAGAGTGGGTGCTCCTTTGCTTGCTTATGTACCACATGACTGTGGTGTTGTCTGTTCTGACAAGCAGGATCCCTGGATTTCACTAAACTTTGAAAGCCACTAGGCCCTTTTGCACTGCCATCAGTTCCTTCCAATTAATGTGCTTGTGTCTAAAATGATCTTCACATTGGTGTTGGAAATGAGTCCCTCAGGCAGTCTCTGGAGCATCTGTGGTTAAACTCTGGCCTTGAGGGATGAACATGAAGGGGAGACCCAGGTTATGGGCACATGCCCGTGTCCATCATGCAAATTCCTTCTTGAGGCAAGGGATCCACTGAATTTCTGTTTCCAGGGACTGTGAGTGCTGGCACCACAGATTCTTGAGGTACCACTGGAGCTTCCTCATGTGTAGCCTGGCCAGAGGAATCATGAGGATACAAAATACCAAGCAACCTAATCCTCTGAGGAATTCCCTGGTTGAGAGGCACTGTCTCTACAAAATATTTTGGAAGTATTGAGTCAGGGAGGAGATCTTTTCTGGAGGGAAGAAGGCCTTTTGAAGGGAGGAATCCAGAAGAGCACACAGGAAAACTATCCTAGTGGATGGGTCTGTGTTGGATTTGCGAAGATCTATGGTGAACCCCAAGGAGGAGAGTAGGTTCTGAGTGAAGGCCAGATCCTTGAGGAACTTTGACCGACTCATGGCTTGAATGAAGCAGTTGTCTAGATAGGGTTAAACTTGGATCCCTCTTGTTCTGCAGAAGGCGATCACAGGAGCTAATCACTTTGTGAAGACCCTAGGATCAGTAGACAACCCAAAGCACAGTTGCAGAGAAGTGAAAGTGACTGGTACTTGCTCTGAAACAAAGAAAACTTCTGCAAGATTCCTCTACAGGAATGTGCAAGCAAGCATCTTTCAGGTCTAAGGTGACCATTAAGGCCTGAGGGGCTATCAAGGGGAGAAGTTTATGAAGAGTCAACATTATGAATTTTGGTACCAGCAGGGTCTGATTGAGGGTGGACAGATCTAGAATAGGGTGCCAAGAGCCTTCCTTTCTGGAAACCAGGAGTAGCCTGGAATAGAACCCTTTCCCTAGTCGATGATCTGGTACTGGTTCCACTGAGCCCTGTCAGCACAGGTTGTGAATCTGAGAAAGGGCCTCTGCTGATTTTGTGGAACATCTGGGTAACCTGAGTATCTTAATAGCTCTTTTAAAGTGAGCTTGCAACAGTCTGAGATAAATTTCAGAGCCCACTTGTCTGAAGTAATGCGGGACCTATTTTCTTTGAACAGAGATAGCTTTCCTCCTAGTCCTCCTCTTGTCTTTTCTGGAGAGTGTGGGGGGCAGGTAGGGGAAAAGAAGAGAGTCATTGCTGCTCTCTGTCAGGGCCCTGTGGCCTAGAACTCCCCTGCCTGGGTCTTTGTGATTGATGTTGCCTTTGAGGCTTTTTCCTCTGAGGCTTCCTCTTGCCGCTTTTTGACTGAGAGGGAAAGGACCAGTATTTAGTGGGAAGATTCCTATTAAACCTAGGAGGCTGAACTTGGAGGAAGTCCTTGACAGTTTGCTTAGATTCTGCTTTATCTTCCATCATTTTTAGCACAGTCTCAACCTTTGGCCCAAAAATTAAGTCTTTATTCATTTATTTATTTGACATGTGTTTTCTGGGATAGTCTGACTGGGTCAAAAAGAGTCTGTTTTCAGTGAAGGCCCGGGGTGAAAAACCTCCAATTACAGACATAATATAAAGCATATTACACATATATTGCAGTTTCATAGCAAAGATAAATAGGTGTTCCATATTCATGTGGAAAACAAAACTCAGCAATTTAATAATAACAGGAGGTATCCAACAAATAAACAGTATAATACAATTTTTTGACAGTGGTAGTAATGAGCATATTTCTAAAGAATAGAGATAGACACTGTTAGAAGAATAAAGGGATGCACCTAGCAGTTTAGATTTGACATGGTCTGTAGAGTCTGTTCCCTAAGCCAAGCATACCTTTTAATGACAGAGCCAGATACAGCATCTCGGCTAAAGGCCTCCATAGCATCATAGTTGCGGTGTAATGAGTGTCCTGGAAGCTGGAATGGCAAAGGACCAACAATTCCTTAGAAATGCTCTTGTCCTCCAGGGTGGATATCTTTTGCTTCATTTTATCTAAAATACTTTGTTGATATTGCATCATATAAAACTAACAGTTAAGGGCCCCCATGGCTAGGGTAGCAGAAGTGTAGACTTTTTTTTTACCAAACCTATCAAGAGACCTGCTTTCTTTGTCAGCAGGTAAAAGGCTTTTCATGAGCTGACTCTCGCTCCCTTGGGACCTGGACTGACAACCGCTGGGTCAGCGCAGGGTTTTTTGAAGAGGTACTTATGCAAGTCCAGTACCCTGTAAAATCTGTCTGGTTTTCGAAGGGATGGATGTAGAGAATCTGGATTCAGGGAAGAGTCCATAAAAACATCCTCTACCACCTCCAATACAGGAGAAATAGCCAAAGATTTGTGTTCCAGGAGGTCAAACAACTCCCTAATCCTCTTTTTAGATTGTGGGTATTCATGTGCCTTTCACTTCAAAAGTTCACTCATGGCATGAAGTGTTTCCCCAAAAACTGATATCTTCAGGAGGTGAAGATGAAGGCAGATTCTACTCAGAATCTGAATCTTCAAAAGAAGCAAGGAAAGGTCGGTTCTCAAAAACAGACTCCTCCTGCTCAGAATCCTCATCAGAATCAGGAGGTTCAGAGAAAGGTTCAAGGGTAGGATCCCTCTTCCTTTTCTCTGGGGTAGACTCCAAAGGGGGTTGCCTAACTCTGACCAAGACAATAAGGGCCTCAGATAATCTGACCAGGTCTTGCTGATAACTTGCTGAATGGCAGCTGGTAGGCCTAGGCATAGGACCTGAGGTAGAACCCTTCTTAGAAGCATCTTTGGCCTTCGGCCTAGGTACCTCCACAATCCTGACACCAGTCTCTTTGTAAGGCAGAACCGATGCAGGCTGATTCCTAAGAACGTCACCAGTACAAGATTGTGCAAGTGAAGCCGATGTCTGCTGAGCGAATCCGGACCTACCTGACAAACTGAAAGCCAAGGCCTGTGTAGAATCTGAGGGTTCAGGCAGTATGTCGGACTCCTTAAGGATCTTGACAGAGGCCTGCATCACCACCTTGGTCGCAGAAGGGGGCTGCAAAAGCACCTCACCTTCCTCAGAGATAATGAGCATTGGGGGACTGGCAGACGGTGAATGGCTGTCATCTGAAGCCCTAAGCTTTGGTCTTTCTTCATTGCCCTTCGTACATTTAGGGATCTCAATCCTGGGATGACTGGCAGACGCCAATGAATGATGCGGAGAAAAAGCCAGAATAAATGCATAGCTAAGATTTCAGCCATACACTTTATAATCCCAAAACTGAAACAGGTGCAAAAACTGCAACTAGGGACATCGTGATCTAGGCCTAGACAGGTGACACAGTGTATGAAAGTCTCGGTGTGGAATTTACTTACTGCAGCGGAGACAACTGTTAACCTTATCTGACATGAGTTAAAGCAAGAAAAAGAGTTCCCTAATGGGGTACTTAGCTTTAAAATTCTTCTCTCTGACGTGGACTGACTGATGCACTGAAACGGTGCTTCAGGCTCTGATGGCAAGAAAAGACTGATGCCATGACATCAGCTGGCTCCCTTTATACCCAAGAGTACTGACGTCAGGGTAGGGCGCCCACCAGCCTTTGGAGGAGGAAGATTTTTACTCTGGTAGTCAGGCTGGCAAAGGGCTTCGACAGCAGTAAATTTCACAAGTCAGGACTGCAACAGTGAAACACTAAGAACACAAAGGCCACACTGACCACCCCAGTGGTGTTGCAAGTATATCTGTCTTTGCAAGGAATAACCCATGGATGATTTGGGATATCATGTGGTCCCTCAAAGATGCAATGACACTGGGTACATGCACCACACTTGCTCATATGGCCAAAGGTAGATGGAATGACCATCCTATGTCCAAAAGAAGTGCCAATATTGTTCAATGACTTGTATACAAAATATGGTGTGGTGCCATTCCTCCTTCCCATTTGTTCTTCATCATCATGGTGAGGGTAAGATTATGTAATGAAAATGATGATGATGGAATGACAATGAAGACTAAAGCGATGGTAAAAATGAAAATGCCTTAAAGATGATGCAGTGGTGAGGAAGAGCTGAAAAAACTGTTGATAAAGATGCATCATCTTCACTTTTGTCAGTCATTTTCACCAAGTCATCATATCCTTATTACATCTACATCATCTTTGTTTCTTCATCAGCAGTATAATTTTCATAATTACCTCTTCGCTGTATTCATCATGCCTTCATCTGCAGTGTCATTACATCATTTTCATGTTTGTCAACATTACTGCCATCATCTCACCTTCATCATATCTTCATTTTCATAGATGCACGAAAAGTACAGTTTTGTACCTACCATAAATGTAGATGTTCGAAGATCCACATTGCTGCAGTCCTTACACTTGGGTAGTCCGCTGTCCTCGGTCGGCCCGAATATCAAAGTATTAGGCTGACGTCGGTCAAGGCGCTTAAGACTGACATCAGGACGTCAGGGTACAAATGCGCATGACCGACGTCATATCCTCAGTCTTTTCTTGCCCCAGATGTCAGAAGACCCTAAAAGAAAGGTCAAAACCAAAATACAGCAAAACCAACCAACCACCCTTGCACTAATTATATGTACAATATATACAATATACACAATATTTACAACCCAACCCACACAACCGCCTCTAACTACAGAGGGAAGGAGGGAGGTAAATTGGACTGCAGCAATGTGGATCTTGAACATCTACATTTATGGTAGGTACAAAACTGTACTATGTTCTTCATCTCACATTGCTGCAGTCCTTACACTTGGGTAGAATCCCAAAGCAGAGGTAAGGGAGGATGGCAAAACTATAAAGCAGTAGGAGCTGCCAAAATGCCCTGTAAAATTGCAGTGGCAAAACCAGCCCTAGATTTAGAGTAAAGTGGAAGGTGATAATGCTTAGAGAAAGTATGCACTGAACTCCAAGTAGCTGCCTCCAAAATATCTTTAGTTGCCACCCCTTAAAAAGCTGTAGAAGTGGCAGTAGCCCTAGTGGAATGAGGCCTAATCCCAGCTGGAATCTCCTTACCATGATGGGAATAACAGAAAGCAATACAAAACCCAATCCACTTAGAAATAGTTTGTTTTGACACAGGCTTGCCCTGAGAACCCAAAGCAAATGAAACAAATAACTGCTGAGACTGCCTGAACCCTTTAGTTCTGCTCAAATAATATCGCAACTGCCTGTGTACATCCAAAGTGTGCAAAATCTTTTCCCCTTTATTTTGGGGGTTTGCATAAAAGTAGGCAAATGAATAGTTTGGTTTAAAGCCACACTAGAAACCACTTTAGGCATAAAGGAAGGATTAGTACGCAAAGATACCCTATCCTTATGGAAAATTAAGAAAGGCTCAACCGCCATAAGGGCCTGTAATTCAGAAACCCTTCTTGCAGAGGTAATGGCCAACAAAAAGCAGTCTTCCATGATAAATATTTCAACTCGGCAGTAGCTGCAGGCTCAAAAGGTTGTAGAGTGAGTTTCTCCAACACAAAATTGAGATCCCAAGCAGGAGTAGGAGCTCTACGCTGGGTCTTATATTCTTTGCCCTCTAAGGAATTGCTTAAACAAAGGATGAGAAAACAATGGTGGGTCACAGTCATAGTGAGCAGAAATTGCTGCAGCATGAACCTTAATAGAAGAGAAGGACAAACCTTTGTCCAGTAACTCAGTAAGATATTGAAGAGCCACACTTAAATTAGGCTCAGAAACATCAAATTCCTTTGCTGTACTCCAAAATAAAAATCTCTTCCATTTATCTGCGTACACTTTCCTTGTACTAGGCCTTCTGGCCTCCAAAATAACATTCAAAACTTGCTGTAGAAGCTGAGACCCTCCAGGGTTCAAAACAGAATATGCCAGGCTGTTAGGTGAAGAGAGTGAAGTTTGACATTGAGTAAATGACTGTTCTCCTGAGACAGCAGGTGTGGAATCGAAGGCAAAGGCCATGGAGGCTCCCGTACCAGACTTCTCAGTAATGGGTACCAGTACTGTCGAGGCCAATCTGGAGCTATTAAAATCATCTTTGGCTTGTCCTGTCTGACCTTTAGGAGTACCTTTGGGAGGAGAGGCAGAGGTGGAAAGGCATACACATGAAGATTGCTCCAACTGAAAGAAAGAGCATCCACTTTCCAGGCTGTGGGATGAAACCTTTTTGTGCAAAACTTTGGCAGCTGGTAGTTTAGTGGAGAAGCGAACAGAGCTATGTCTGGAGTTCCCCATGACACTGTCAATTTCTGAAATACATGAGGATCCAATTTCCACTCGTGGGGATCCATAATTCGTCTGCTCAACACATCTGCTAAGGAGTTCTGTGCTCCCGGCAGAAACCTTGCCTGAAGAGTTAGCTGTAAACTGAGAGCAGTCTCCCACAAAATCATGCTTGCCTGCATAGAGGATAAGAATGTGTTCCCCCTTGCTTGTTGATGTACCACATGACAGTTGCGTTGTCTGTTAGAATTAACACCTGCCCTGGAAGAAGTAAATCCTTGAAAGCTATTAATGCAAATTGGACTGCTAACATCTCCTTCAAGTTGATATGTAGATGTTGTAGTCTGGCAGGCCACGTGTCTTGTATCCACTTTCCATTTAGATGAGCTCCCCAAGCTTTGTCTGAGGCATCTGTCGTTAGAATCTGACTCGCCTCTGGCCGGGTCACAGAGAGTCCCTTGTTTAGGTGACATTCCTGAGCCCACCACAAAAATTCCTTTTGAATGCAAGGTATTATCTGAATGACAGTGTCCATATCCTGGGCAGTGCTGTGTCCATACATTTTTGAGATACCATTGTAGCTTCCTCATATGCAGTTTGGCATTGGGAAGCACCAGAATACAAGATGCCATGAACCCCAAGGCTTGAAGGACTGTCTTTGCAGTCAGCCTGGACTGATGAGACAATTGATGGAAGTAAAGGGAAAGATTCTTTTGTTTGTCCGGGGTCAAAAAGGCCATCTGGGATGCTGTATTCAGTCTCACACCCAGAAAGCACATGTCCTGAGAGGGTACTAGACTGGACTTTATTTCGTTCACAGAATACCCCAGGCATCTTAGCACTGCTATCACATATTGCAAATGATGAAGAAGTTCGTCCCTTCCTTGAGCCAGAATCAGGCAATCATCCAAATAAGGATAGATCTGTATTCCTTTTAGCCTGAAGAAAGCTATCACTGGAGCCAGAACTTTCGTGAACACTCTGGGCAGTAGATAAGCCAAAGGGCAATGCAGAGAACTGATAATGAGAAGTCCCAGCCCGAAACGCAGATACTTCCTGCAACTTAGCCTGATAGGAACATGAAGGTAAGCCTCCTTGAGATCCAGAGTCACCATCCAGTGATCTTTGCCCAGCAGAGGTAAAAGCTGTTGTAACGTCAACATTTTGAACTTGGGAATGTCCAGATAAGTGTTGAGGATAGATAAATCCAAAATTGGTCTCCACGTGTTCCCCTTCTTTGGTACTAGGAACAGGCGAGAATAAAATCCTAGGCCCACTTCTGGCAGAGGGACCGGCTGTATGGCCCCTATTTGAAGCAGCAGAGAAATTTGTTTGTGAGCCTCTATTCTTTGCTGAGGAGGAACGTCTGGCATGCCTTTGAAAGGAGGCAAGGTATGGAAATAAAACTTGTAACCTTGGTGTATGATATCCAATACCCATCTGTCTTGGGTAATTAAACTCCAATTTTCTTTGAAGAGTGCCAACCTTCCTCCCAAAGGTGCTGCCAGACGAGAAGGCTCTGGCAGCTGAAAAGGTAGGTCATTGGGCCTGTTTACGAAAGGACTGGCCCTGCCCTCACCAAGACTGTGCAGGTGAACTCCTGTTCTAGGCCTGAAAGAGCCCTGAGCTCTGCCCCTACCACGCCTAGATCTACCCTAGACTGTGAATCATAAGAAGGGTACGTCCACCCCTTAGCAGGCCAATTCCTACTAAACTTGGCGGCTGAACTTGCAAAAATCTTTAACAGTCTGCATAGACTTAGCCTTGTCTTCCATTTTCTTTAAGACTGCCTCCACAGGTGAACCAAACAACACATCAGACTGTAAAGGAGCATCTAAAATCCTTGTCTTAACATGGTCAGATAAATTCTGATCCCTCAGCCAGGCGTGCCTGCGAAGAACTGATCCAGTGGCAGCCACCCTAGACGAGGCCTGTACAGCATCAAAACCACATTGTAAAGAATGCTTACCCACCTGTTCAGAAACATGTACCAAATCTTGTAATTCTTTACACTCAATACCTTCCGCCAGAGCATCTACCTTAGACTTCAATTGAGAAAGTAGATAGTTTTGATATTTCAACATGTGAAACTGGCAATTCAAAGCCCTCATAGCTAAGGTGGAAGAAGTATAGACTTTCTTTCCCCATCTATCCAAAGCCCTGGCCTCTTTATCTGGAGGAACCGGATTTTTTACAACAGAGGCCTTGATACCCTTAGGTCCCTGACTAACAGTTTCTGGGTCCGCCCTAGGACTCTTATAAAGATATTTATGAGCTTCAGGCACCCTGTAATACCTATCCGGTTTAACAGGAGCAGGAGGCAAAGAATCAGGATTAAGTGAAGCCTCTGCAAACACATCTTCCACAACATCCAGAACAGGAGGTATAGCCAAAGGCCTATGCTGGGGTAAAAGCAAAAATTCCCTAAGCCTTTTCCTGGAATCAGAGAAGTCCTGACCTTCCCACTTAAAATGTTCCCTCATGGAATGAAGTCTCTCTGAAAAAGAAAAATCCTCTGGAGGAGAAGCAGAAGGAGTAGAATCATCCACATCAGAATCAGAATAAGGAGAATACTCCTGCAAGTCTTCAGCCGAAGACTCTGAAACATCCGAAGCCTGCTCAAAACTCCCAACTCTGGTTCCACCCTAGGCCTCTTATCAGGAGGGGGCAAAGAACCTCTAATCAAAGTAATTAAATCTTCTGCCATTTTAAGCATGTGCTTCTTGGGCACAGATCCTGATGAACTAGGAGTGACACCAACAGAAGCTAAACCTGGCCTGCCTCTGGGAGAAGCCTTGGAAACAGAAGGAGAGGGCCTAACCACCCTAGGAAGGGAGGGGAGTACAGTAACCTGAGAAGCCCCTTCAGCCTGACCTGCCTCCTGAGAGGCCACATCCTGCAATAACAAAGTCTCCCCCTGGGACTCCAGAGAAACCTCCGGCGGAACCACCGGTTCCACTGACACCTCTAAAGAACCGGCGTCCGTGCGGACGACTCTTCTTGCCTGGGTTTAGCTGCTTTGTCTTTGTGCTTCTTGAAGAAGCGGGCCGGAGCATCCGACGGCATATTATAATTGCACCGCTTCCGAGACCAACCTGGCACAATCTAACCTTTCGCTAATAGTGCGCTTATTGAACCTAGCACAAAAGCGACACCCAACAACGTCGTGCTCAGGCCCCAAACAAGGAATACACAAAGTATGATAATCTCTATGCGGTATCTGTTTCCCACAAGAAATACAGTTATTCACTTTTTCTGACATCCGGTAAACCACTGAGGCAAGAAAAAATAAAATATTCCCCAACGGGGTACTTAGCCAACTTTGACTCTGTCAAACTCCGAATTGAAAATTTCAGAACGCCAGCGGCACTTGCAACGCTGCTTCTGCATCGGACCATGCGGCAAAAAAGACTGGGGATATGACGTCGGTCATGCGCATTTGTACCCTGACGTCCTGATGTCAGTCTTAAGCGCCTTGACCGACGTCAGCCTAATACTTTGATATTCGGGCCGACCGAGGACAGCGGACTACCCAAGTGTAAGGACTGCAGCAATGTGAGATGAAGAACATCATTCCAAAAATTTTCATTCCAGCATTAACTCCTTCAACGGATAACATTAGCACCTTTACTATAGAGCAGTGGTCTCCAACCTTTTTTGAACCAGTATCAATGTAAGACAATTTTCCATGGACCGGCCATCTCACAGTGTGCATAATGAAGTATTTATTTATTTGACATTTGTTTAATGAGGAGGCCAGACCCAGGGAGAAAAGCTCCAAAGTACTATAATAATTACCAAAAAAAAAAAAAAAATGTACATTCTGCTTAACAGCATAACATTGATCTACTATGGTTGAGAGGTAAGTAAACCTAATGGCAACCTTACTGATTTTGTTTATAAGAGCAATATTTAACATCTATCCCACATACTTCTCAACTGTACAGATTTTCACAGAATGTCCAGATTTTTGTCTCATATTTTTGGTCTTTTTCTCATAAAATTGTTTTCTGGCAAATCACTGGCAGATCATTGAGGCTGAAGTCAGAAAATAATGACAATGAGTTTCATCCTTCATACCCTTCAGAAAATTCATGCTAATGCACAACCTGTATTTCTATCAACTTTTAAAGTTTGTAAGAGCAGCACTTAAAAGGGTCCCTATTTTGGACCTTTGTCCCCCCATTATTTTTGGCTTTGTCAGATTTCTTGATCTAAGTAAGAGGTTGAGAGGTGGTGTGTGTGTGTGTGTGTGTGTGTGAGCGAGTGAGTTACAGAGAGAGAGGGGGAGAGAGAGAAAAAGAGAGTGAAGAGTGAGTGTGATTGCTGCAGCAGCAGCAATGAGGTTTGTGTACCTTTCGCCCATATCTCACACACACACACACACACACACACACACACACACACACACACACACACACACACACACACACACACAAACACACACACACACAAACACACACACACACAAACACACACACACACAAACACACACACACACACACACACACACACACACACACACACACACACACACACACACACACAAACACACACACACACACACAAACACAGTCTCTTTTGCATTCATTCACACACATTGCTCTCAATCTTTTGTGATCTCACACACATACCTGCATTCACTCACACATCACTTACTCTCTCCCGGCCAAACACACACACAGTCACATCCTCATTCATACCCGCATTCATTCATTCATACATCGCTCTCACTCTCCCGATCTCACACATACACACACACAGCCACTTCCTCATTCATACCTGCATTCATTCACACATTTATTCACAAACCCACTTACGCATTCATTCATACATCACTCTCCTGGTCTCACACCCACATGCCTGCCACACAACCACTTAAGCATTCATTCATACATCCCTCTCACTCTTCCGATCACACACTCACAGATACAGACGCGTACACGCATACAGACACACGCATACAGACACACACACACACACACACACACACACACACACACACACACACACACACACACACACATACAGACAGACACACACATACAGACAGACAGACAGACACACACACACACAGACACACACACACACAGACACACACACAGACACACACACACACACAGACACACACACACACAGACACACACACAGACACACAGAGACACACACCTTCATTCTTTCCTGAATTCATTAACACATCGCTCTCACTCTCCCAATCTCGCTCACACACACACACACACACACACACACACACACACACACACACACACACACACACACACACACACACACACACACAGACTCTTGTTTTCGTGCACGCATTCACTCACACACACAGACAGACAAATACACACTCATACAGGCATTCACTTACCTTACCTGATGGCCCAGTTCCAAGTGCTCCACGCACCAGTACTGGCGACAGCCCGGTGGTTGGGGAATGCTGCTATAGAGCAACCATTAAGATGATTCACTCACCCTAGTTTTCTTTCTAAAACTGATTATCCAATGATAGATAACTATTAGTGTTAGTGCATTAGTATACTACATGAAAAGCATTATAGACTTTATGAGAAATCTGATTTGGTTCTAATTTGCTTTTACTTGAATATAACTGCATTTATTTACCTATTTATTGTCTGACTGACTGTGATGCATTCATGTGCTGAAATCTGTTACTGACTTCAGAAAACAACTATCCACTATAAACTGTCAAACTATTTGTGCTGACAATTACATCATTAGAATTTTACATCACATGACATGGATTCAGGAGGTAACCGGACAACTTTTCAGGCTACTGTAAACATGCTTACTAAACTTAATAAGCACAGTTCTAATAAAGTAAATAAAATACAATCTATTTTACCACAAGAAAGCCTACTTTATAAAATGAGAGCACAATTACAGCAAAAAACAAATGGCAACAAAAAACATTGCACAGGATCTTTAACTTTAAACAAACAGCACAAACTCTAGTCCTAATGGCAGAATTTTGGATAACTGGGCAAAGACATTGAATTGATCCTATAAACGGATTCCAGCCATAAAAATACAATATAATTTATCTTTGACAAGACAGAACACATACTTTAAAGCACCATGCTTTTTTCAGACAGTGGTGCAGCAGTGTTGTTCATGTTGGAAAGTATCATGAAGCAGGGCAATAATAAAACTGAATGCAGATGGTCCAAGTGTGGTGAGACAAAAGAATGATGTGTAGATGGCCAAGCGCAGTGTTCTAACAAAGCCACGAATATGTTCAACTTCTGCCTTCCCTTCTGCATGATTCTATTCAGGATTTCAATGGCACACGGTGTAACAGTCACAAAACCAGTTGCATTCTGGTTAGCTGACTACATGATAATTTGTTTGAGGTCAATTAGACACATTCCATGGGGCCTGTAACCAATCTCCAATGTTTTCTACTTCTGGCAATCATACAACAGTGAGAGCCTACCGTCTTTGCCCATCTTTTTTTAGAAATACTGAGAACTTGAACGATTTTCAACTGACCAGACTTAACTGCAAGCAGTATGTATGCTGCAAACCACGATTTGGCTTCGAAACAAACACTAAAGCAAAGACAAAACATTAAAGGGTTCCTCTTGTCTAAAATCAAAGCTTAAAACCCTGCAAACATAAAATCACTGTCAAATCATCAAAGTATCAGTTCACCAGAACTAATTTCCTCACCTTATTACAGCTGTTTGCTGTTCTCTACTGAACACTGCTCTCAACTTCAGTGCAATGCACAAGAGTTAAGGTGGAGTTCCATTCCAGGATGAATAACTAAGCTTCTTGCATCCCTTTAAAAACTTATCAAATTGCATTTGACTATACACCGTACACCCAAATTCAAGTCTTGTCTATAATGAGCTGTCTACAGAGCTATGCAGATCATTGCTGTCTTACAAAATCACCGACTTGAATGCAAGGTCATGCTTTTTGTCCTAATCTACATGGAAGAAAAGCTCTGAAGTTAAGCATTACTAATGAACAATCCGCAGTCAGTTATGCAAAATACATACCAAAGGGTGGACAATGTTGTAATCATCAGTGAAGCGAATGTTATCATCTATAAAGACATGCTGGATATTCTGATCATATGGATCCACCCAGAATGGCTTCCCACCCTTGCCTGTGTAGCTGTTACGGGCCCACCTGTAAGCAAAATGGCCATCATGGGGAAAAAAAAAGAAAAAGTATAAGCAAGTACACTGTTTTGCCGTTTGATAATACAACAAGATAATTCAGACAGTTTGACAGAATTAATTAGAACGTTTGATTATGTCGTAAATAATGTATGCATCTGTATTTTTTCAACTTTTTTTGTCTTTCAACAAATAAGTTGGATACTACTTAAAGAGAAATTTTTTCATACAGAGATATGAATTATTTTTGCAAACAAAAACAATGAAATGCAAAAACTCATTCCACACTTTTATTACAAACAGACAAATAAAAAAAACATAAAATGTGCATAATTCATTCAGCATGACAAAATGTTCACAGAGATGTCAACATGAATCTAAAGCCCATATGAGCAACAAATTTCCTCAGAGTTAGGAGTACAATGAATAATCACTAACCTGGTAAAAGAATTTCATAAGGGCAAGAGCAACTGTCTCTAGTAGGGGCAAATATCCTGTGTCCTAACATGTCTAACTGAATTTCTGGAATATCCATTAATGAGCCATTGATGAAATCAAGAGGGGGAGGGGTCATACAGTGATATACTATCTTAACACACATTTGAATTAACCGGCCTAAACTAAACAGGACATTCTGTGATAATTAACCTATTTTAGAGAAAGCAGAGTTGTGTAAAATCTTACAATAAGAGTAGATGTCCTTCTCTTCACTGTTGCAGTATTCTTTACCTAAGGGATCTCCTGCCAAGGATAGTCCAATGTCGACCAGTATACCAAAGTCTTTAGTATTTATAGGCATCAAATATCACACGTATGCTCCTTGCACAAGTTGTAGGGAATAAAGGTGATGCACGTCAAAACTGAAGAAGCCTCAGGAGGAACAGAATGATCCTAGGGACAAGGAGAACGTGGGACCCAGAAGGAAAAAAAAAGGAAAAAGACGAAGCCAGCCAGAAGGGTACGAAAACTACAGAGCAACTGCTGAAACAGAGGGAAGGAGTGAATACTGCAACAGTGAAGAGAAGGACATCTACTGCTATGGTAAAATTTTACACAACTGTACTACGTCCTTCCATATCACTGCGGCAGTATTATTTTAAGGGAGAGTACAAGAGCTCAAGAAGAAGCCTAGGAGAAGGAAGAAGGAACAGAAACAGCCCTCTAAAAACCCATGCAGGATAGCCCTCCTCCTGGAAATAACATCCAACTTGTAATGCTTAGTGAAAGTATAAACAGAGGACCAAGTAACAACCTCAAGGATGGAAATGGTATCCAAACCCTTGAAAACAGCACCAGAGGAGGCAGCTGCCCTAGTAGAATACATCTTTATTGACTATAAAAGACATTTTCCATGAAAAGAATAACAAAAAGAAATAGCCTTAGAAATCCCAGAGAAGATGGTTTGCTTAGAAACAGCCAAACCCAAAGTCCTGGAATGAAAAGAAACAAAAAGCTGCTCAGATTTGCTAATAACTTTTATTTTATCCAAATATATGAGCAGTGTATGCAAATCCAAGGTGTGTAGAACCTTCTCACTGGCAGACTGCAGAGAAGGAAAAAAGGAAGGAAGATGAATAGATGGATTAAGGCAAATCACTGACCACCTTGGGCATACAAAGATTACTGCAGAGTGACACCTTGTCTCTGTGGAAAACTATAAAAGGGGGAATAACCACTGGAGCCTGACATTCAGACACCCTCTTGGCTGAAGTAACAGCAAAAAGAGCAGTCTTCCAAGTACAATGTTGTAAGGAATCAGGGTCAAAAGGAGTCTGAGTCAAATTTAAGTACAAAACTGACGTCCTAGGAAAGTGGAATAGGCTTCCTGGGAGGCCTGATATGAAGGACACATTTAAGAAATTGCTTGACCTTAAATCTAGAGGCCACAGGAGTCGTGGTCAGACAACCACATATCGTTGATAGATGAGCTTTAACTGAAGAATATGTCAAGCCAGCATGGAGCAGATCACACAAATAAGAAAAAAACAGAGGAAACTACAAAGATAGGGGAACCTGATGGTGAGAGCGGCACCAGACAAAAAAAATCGCTTCCATTGGGACATATGTGATTTCCTGGTAGTGGGTTTCCTGGCCTCCTGCAGAACTCAAACTAAGTCCTCAGGAAAGAGGTACCTGAAAGGGATCAAAACCCTAAAACCCACAGTGTCAGCTGAGGGGTGGACAAGTGAGGATGGATAAGAGATCCCTTGTCTTGTGTGAGAAGATCCACCTGGTGAGGTAATGTGTAATAACTTCCCCTGGCCAAGTGGGAACCAATGCTGTTTGTACCAAAGGGGAGTCACTAATTATTTTGGGAGAGCCAAATCTGATCCTGTGCAACACTCATGGTAACAGAGGAAGGGGAGGGAAGGCATACAAAAACATCTCCTTCCAAGGAAAAAAGACATGACATCCACTTTCAAAGCCAGAGGACTTGGAACTCTGGAACAGAATAGAGGAAGTAGTATGTTCAGAGTACAGGCAAAAAGATCTACCTGAGGAATACACCACTGATGGACAATGTCCAGGAACAAATCTCTATGAAGCATCCATTCATGATCTTATGTGCTGGACCTGCTCAAAAGGAATCTAAACTGCCTGAAGAATCACTTGATACTGGATAGCTAGATCCCAGACCTGAAGATCTAGTCTGAGAAGAAGATAGGACCTTGTGACCCCTTGCTTGTAGACATGCCACATCACTGTGGTATTGTCTGTGAAAACTGAGGGGCCCAGGGTGAAAACCCTAAACAGCCAGAAGCAAAGCCCTCATCTCCTTTACATGGATGTGATCTGACATGTGAAGAGGATGCCAGAGACACTCACCCTTCAGGAGGCCTATGAGGCACCCCCACCCTCTGTCTGAGGCATCTGTAAAGAGCTCTTGAGATGGAACAGGAGCTTAAAAAGGAAGCCTTGGGTTGAGTGAAAGTTGATGAATCCACCACTGAAGCTTGAACACATGGAAGGGAAGGAAAGCTACAAAGAAGTCCAGAGGGTGGCAATGTTGATGACACACTGACTTGAAGAACCACTGAAGTTCCTTTATATGGAGCCTGGTGAAAGGGAACATGGGAATGGTAGAAGGTATGATCCACAAGAACTCTGAAAAATTCCCTGGAGGTGTCAGACACCAGAGGAAGAAGGGACTGGAAAAAGGCAATTAAATTAGACAGAGCATTAAAGGTAGGCAGAGATGCCAGCAAGGTAACTGTCTGAAGTCAGCAGCCAAAGAAAATATGATTCTGGGAAGGAATCCAAACTGACTTCTGGAAGTTTATGTTGAACCCTAGACTGTGTAATAGGGAAGTAGTAAACTTCTGATCCTGAATCAGAGAACTGGGGGAAGAAGCTTAAATATCCAGATTGTCTAGATGGGAAAATATCTGAATTCCTCAAACCCTGCAAAAAGCAATTACAGGAGCAAGGCATTTGATGAATATCCTTGGGGCAGTAGAGAGGCCAAAGGGCAAACCAGAGAACAGAAAATGCAAGGAAGAAACAGAGAAATGTAAATATTTCCTGAAGAGGGGATGGATGGGAATGTGAAAGTACGCATCCTTGAGATCCAGAGACTCCAGGCCTGAGGTAGAAGAGGAAATAATCTGCAGAGATAACAGCCAAAAGGAAGGAATCCTGAGGAAGGTGTTCAGCCTGGAAAGATCCAGTCTCCATGTACTCTGCTTTTCAGAGAACAAAAACATCCTGGAATAAAACCTCTTCCCTAGTTAGGCAGGAGGCATGGCTTGAATGGTGTCCTAAGCCAAAACAGAGTGAAGAACCTATGGAAAAAGAGAGAGCTGTTCTTGAGGAGGTGGAGGAAGGACTTCCAAACCATGAAATATCCCTGACAGATAACGGAAAGAACCCAAGAGTCTGAAGTGATTTGTAGCCAATTAGACAGGGACAGACGAAGGGACAAGGGAACCTGGCCGATGGCAGGAGAAAGCAAACTGTCAAATAGAACCCAGGTTTCTGGGTGGCAGGAGTCTGAGTAGACTTGGCAGAAGGCACACGCCTAGAATCCTTCTTGCCTAAGGAGGACGGCGAGATTGCCTACAAACAAATGCAGACTCAGAAGGGCAATTCCTCTGAAATTTGGGAATAGAAGAAACAAAAATGTTTAATCTCCTGCAAGGTTTTGCCCTTGTCCTGGAGAGACTTAAAAGTTCAGCTACAGCAGATCCAAAAGATGTTTATTATCCAAAGGAGCATCCAAAAGCTTGGCCTTAATGTAATCAGGCAAAGCCTGATGACAAAGCCAAAAACAACACCTCAAAACTAAACCAATGGCAGCAACCTAGAAACAGGCATCAGCTTCATCATAGCTGCATTTAACTGAGTTGTGGGCAACTCGAGAAATACAGTCCAGCAGGGAAAGGGAGAAAGCCTTCCTCCCAAAGTCAGGTAAGGTCAGAAACCACCTTAGAAACCTCAGAGAGGTCAGACAAAACATACATGGTCATATGAGTCTGGCAGCTGATTGCCCAAAAGGACAAAGTGGCAATAGTGTACACCTTCTTGCCCAGCCTTTCCATGGCCCTTCTATCTTTATCAGAAGGCAACTGCTTGGTAGCAAGAAATAACTTGGATGGCTTGTCAGAGGAGACCCACATTACAGAAGGGTCAGCAGAATGGCATTTATAAAGAAATTTGCACTCGGTCATTTTATTGAATCTATCTGGCTTCTTAGGTGCAGGGGGCTGAGAGTCAGGGGCTGTATCCAGAAGGGCAGCCCGAACAGTAAGAACAGCAGATGGCTTGGAAAAAAACATCTGTAGGAACTAAATTTGTTTTCTGAACCTCAGAGACTTAAGAATTATCCCACTTAAACTAATCAATTATAGGGGCAATGGTATCTTCAAAGGAGAGTTCCTCCAGGGGGAATCTGGACTTATAGAGTCCTCTTCATCTGAACAGTAGTCAAAGGGGGAAGGGATTTGGAAAGAGTAAGCCAAAGATTTTTCCCCTGAGCTCAGGTCCTCATCCAAGGCACACAATTATCTATGCCTCTTGAGTGGAGTGAAAGACCAGGGAGGAGCAGTACAGAGACCCCTTGAGGAGGCTTCAAGGCAATCAAATCATTAAACAAATCCTAAGTGAAATCCTGCAATTCACACTGGGGATCCTTAACAGGGGAAATGTGCTTTATTTTTTATTTCGTTTTCTGTTGGATGTCCCCACAAAACACCCTCAGAGGGTCAGACTCCTGGTAAGGCTCAATAATGCTGGTAGGAATCCCGCTCAGCCCTTCAGATATAATCAGCTGAGGTTCCTCCTCAACATCAGATGTCTTCAGGCTGCTGGAAGAGAGGCAGTCTAAGAAGTTATGCTTACAAGTCCACTTACGTACCCCATGCTCATGGGCTGAAGCATCTGAGGACGTGCAAGAAGCCGATCTATGCCGGCTTCCAGCGGAGTCTCTACAGAGGAATTCAAAGCAACCATCAGATGGTCATTTGAGCATCTGCCAGCCTTGACAGAGGTGTCTGGGGGAGGCTGGACAGTAGCTGGATCAGACCTAACTTTTATGCCTTCTTGGAAGATGGTTGGCCTAAGGACAGGAAGATTCATCCACAGCACCCTAAGCCAACAATTTAAGACAATGGTTCCCTAGGTATATGGACAAGGAAGAGAGACGACTATGTAGGGTATTAGGCACAAACAGCTGGTGAACAGTGCACTGTGTATGATTGTGGGAAGCACCCAAATAAAACAGACACTGACTGTGAAAGTCTTTATGGGGAATCTGTCTCCCAAATTGACATTTTCCCTTTCTGGATGACCTGAACACAATAACCACAAAAAATAGAAGAAAAAAGAAAGTCCAATGGGGCACATATCTGAAAATACAGCTTGGGAACCAGCACAGCAGAAGGGCATTCAGACTGATGTTCAACAATAGTGCTTAGACTGCCAGCAAAGAAGTTCTGAGTGCGTGTCTGTACATCATCTTTATGCCCTATGCCTTGCATGGGGAGCATACGTTTGAGATATAATGCCTAGAAGTAATAAAGGCTTTAGTATAGTAGCCGGATGTTGGGCTATCCTTGGCAGGAGATCCCTCGGGTAAAGAATACTGCAACGGTGATGCAGGAGGATATCAATTGTTTAACAGGATGCCAGTGCAATTCCATCAGCAATGGTATATTTTTTCATGGAAATCCCAATTAAATACATGCTGTTAAATGCAATACTTACACACAGTCAAAATTCTAGCAAACTCTAACAAAACAGCATTACAGTAACCCAAGCTGGAAATGACTGTACATGTCAATGTCTGGCCTTACCATGAAGGGTATATGTCAGATCTGATTGATCTTATAAACTGTGCAACAAAAGGCACCACCAAAATGGAATTTTCTTTCCATCTAAGCTACATCACCAGCAGTGTTTATCAGCTCAGTGGTAGTGTGGAATAAACTCAGCACAAGCAGTGGGAATCAAAAAGGGGAAGAAACAGAAGTGGCACATACCAATTTCAGAGTCTCACTTCAGTGGTGAAACAGAAAGACGGATTTGGTCTTTTCATTCTAAATAACCCATGTTTGTACACCTCATGTTTTGCTCTTCCTCTCAGATGCTGAGAAGCAGGCATACACAGAAGTATCTGCTATTAACATTTCAAAATACTTGAACAGTACAAAATTTAAAGGGCCAGATGCTTTGTAGCTTCATTAAAGCTGTGACAAACGTGGCACCTACTGGTGTTGAGGAAAAAATGCTCTAGAAGTACTCCTAGAAACGGTGGTAATAGTAACAACAGTCTTCAATGAAAGTGGTCCCCTGAGAATTTAATCTTACTGACTTCTAGGCAGAATCATACCTCCCAGTGCAAGAGTCCAAAACACCTAGGAAATAAACCTTGCAAGAGAAACTGACCACAATTCTTCAGTCTGAAAAAGCTAACAAAGACTAAACTAAGGAGCCTAAGTTAGCAAGGCCCACAGGTCTTCACTCATCAGTCAAGAAAGTACAGTTGTGTTAGAACTTGCCATAACAGTAGACATCCTACTGATCACTGTTACAGTATTCCAAATGAGATGGGTAATCATGACGGACATCCAGCCATGGTACCAAAGCCTAAACCTTCCAGATGCCAAACATCTGACATATGACTTCAGCCCATGAACATCGGGTACATAAGTGGACTTATGAGCATAACTCCTGAGACTATCTCGTCATCAGCAGCCTGAAGACATCTGGGAAAAAGCACGAGATAAGAAGGGTCCCCTTCAGTCCTGGGGGCTGTCAGTCAGGGCAGTAGAGTAAAAATAAAGGAAAGATGCAGATAAAAAAAGAAAAGGGGGGTCGGAAGGAATGTTGCAACAGTGATCTGTAGGACACTGACTGTTATGGTAAGTTCTTAGACAACTGGGCTGTGTCCTGACTAAAATCACTGTTGCAGTATTCCAAACAGATGGGTAATTTACAAAGCTTCAGGGAGTAAAATGGTGGTTGGGTCAGAAGTGTGCAAACTGTCTGAAAGGCCAAAAATTACCGAACTGGTGAAAGCAGTTCTGGACTTCGAAAAAGCTGTCTAATTTGTAGTGCTTTGTGAAAATGTTTAATGATTATTAGTTTTAAAACTTTATTGATGAGCTCAGTCACAATAATTTCCAAAAAATCATGAAACCCAGCTAGTGTTCCAAAGCAACAAGCTTTTATTCGTCACAGACAAGCAATTCTCAGTAACAAAAAAAAAAAATCAGAAATATTTTAACAATGTTAAATATATCAGCTTTTACATACTTAAAAGTAGGTATGGAAAATGTACATATTGTTCAATTTTAAACCAGCCTATTCAAGGCAAACAGTATAAACAGTGCCATAAAAGTGCATTTTAGAACAAGTAGTACCCACCCCCACACAGGGCCGGTGCTAGCATTTTGGGGGCCCCCAGCAAGGTTCAAGTTGGGGGCCCTACTCAAGAGAACATGAAGCGTGACCACATTGCTATTGCACCTCCTTCCCTGTCAAGCTCATCCAGCACCATTTAACCACTAGTGTCACTACATTCAGATCATTAAGAATTTGTGCCAAGCCCAGACTGGCATTTAGTACCAAGGTTACATTATGATAAACTTCTGTACTACAGTACGGTAGCCAATCACAGGTACACACTGACTGACACTTAATACCAATGTTGCACTAAGACAACCCCCTGTACCACAGCATGGTAGCTACTCACAGGTGTGCACACACTGACTAGCATTTAGTGCCAATGTTACAATCCTGATAAACCCCTGTACCACAGCAAGGTAGTGACTCAGGTGCACATGACAAGGTAGCAACTCACAGGTGCACACACTGACTGGCATCGAGTACCAATGTGACATTATGAAATCCCTGTACCACAGCAAGGTTGCCACTCACAGATGCAGACACTGACTGGATACTCAACTGCCCAGATTTTCAAAGAATGTCCAGATGTGACTCTTGTTTGGTCTGTTTTTGTGGCAATCATTGATGACTGAATTCATTAAATGACAGGCATTTCAGTTTATACCCTTCAGAACATCTATGGCAACATTCAGTTTATAACAGCAATATTTAAAATTTGCCCAGATCTTTGGGGCTGGAAACCCATTATCTGTGGCTTTGTCCAGATTTTGTGCCATGAGATAAAGAGCTACAGCTGGCATTTAGTAGCAATGTTACATTATGACAAGCCTCTGTACTGCATCAAGGTATCCAGTCCCAAAGAGGTACACAGACACCTACACTGACTCCCCAAAGACACCCACATTGACTGGCATTTAGTAGCAATGTTGTTACATTACGACAAGCCTCTGTACCGCATCAAGGTAGCCAGTCCCACAGAGGTACACAAACTCCCAGACACAGACTCCCACACAGAGAGACAGAGACAGACTCCCACATAGAGAGATAGAGACACAGACTCCCACACAGAGAGAGACAGAGACACAGACTCCCACACACACAGAGACAGAGACAGAGACTCCCACACACACAGAGACAGAGACAGAGACTCCACACACACACAGAGACAGAGACAGAGACAGAGACTCCACACACACACAGAGACAGAGACTCCACACACACACAGAGACAGAGACTCCACACACACACAGAGACAGAGACTCCACACACACACAGAGACAGAGACTCCACACACACACAGAGACAGAGACTCCACACAGAGACAGAGACTCCACACACACACACAGAGACAGAGACTCCACACAGAGACAGAGACTCCACACAGAGACAGAGACTCCCACACACACACACAGACAGAGACTCCCACACACACACAGACAGACAGAGACTCCCACACACACACAGACAGAGACTCCCACACACACACACACACACACACACACACACACACACACACACACACACACACACACACACAGGCAGAGACAGAGACTCCCACACACAGAGACTCCCACACAGAGACTCCCACACACACACACAGAGACTCCCACACACACACACAGAGACTCCCACACACAGAGACTCCCACACACAGAGACTCCCACACACACACAGACTCACACACACACACAGACTCACACACACACACAGACTCACACACACACACAGACTCACACACACACACAGACTCACACACACACACAGACTCACACACACACAGACTCACACACACACAGACTCACACACACACACAGATTCCCACACACAGAGACAGAGACACAGACCCACACACACACAGACTGACCCCGAGACAGAGACACAGACTCCCACACACATGATAAAAGACAGCACTACAGCAAGACTGAACATTAACACCCACACAATTACTGACATGAACAGTCACACTGCAGATGTACACAACACAGCTATGGGACACAGAAAAGATTACAGACAACATACAAGGGAAAGCCATGGGGATTACTGAGCCTGAGGCAGACTCAAACCCATGCACATGAGAGTAATGGGGATTAGTAAGTCTGACACAGGCAGACTCAAACCCAGAAAGAAAAGATGAATACCAAAGTGGCATTCATCTTCCATATGCATTACCTCCTCAGCTTCTGACTGCTGCCACTTGTCTGTTCTTCCTTCGCTTCTGTCCTAGCCCTTGAAGAGTCTTGCTGCTCCCAACTGTGCTGCCACTTGTCTGTTCTTCCTTTGCTTCTGTCCTAGCCCTTGAAGAGTCTTGCTGCTCCCAACTGTCATACCATCCTGATGAGTCCTGCCACTACCCTGCCACTCCACATGAGTCCTTCTGCTCCTGACAAGTCCTGCCACTCCGAGTCCAGCTGATCCTAGCTGCCTTTGCCTAACATCCTGCTAGTTCCATCCTCATGGTCCTACCTGTTGGAGGTCGTAAACAAAAACAGTGAATACACAGCATACAAGCCAGACTAAGGTACTACCTGAAATTACTGCCTGACAGCATTATAAAAGATTACTGGAAAGGAAATATGAGCACATACCTAATCTACAGTTTTACTGGGATCTTACGAATTTTCTTCCGGACAAAATCTTCAATGAGGCTGCCATGTGATACACTTCGCCCACTTCATGCTCAATTGAGAGCACAGCTAAGCCTGAAAGTCTCTCCTGACTCATTGACGAGCAGGTATGTCTTTATGAGTTTCAACTTAGAAAAGCTGCGTTCTGCAGTAGCCACTGTAACAGGTGCAGTCAAATAAATGCGCATTGAAACATAAGTATTTATATATAGGTCTTGCAAGTGGTTGCGAATAAGGAAATTTAACACAGTCAGTGGTGACGATTCATTATCAATCATTCGAGAAAGGCTTTTAAGTTCGTGTCCAAGGTCAGAGTCATCAATATCACAGTGGCCACTTATTCTGTCAGTCAGTTGTTCTTTCAGAACCTTGCAGTGTTGCAGCAGTGTGTCTTCTGCAACATCACTCAAGGCTTTAATATGTGATAAAAATCCAAAGGCCTTATCAAACTCGGAAAGCTGCTGAAACCGGTCAGTAAACGATTGGATTGTTGTGTCCAGCAGCACATTGAAGAACGCTACACGTAATTTTATCGCTGGATCCTGTACAGTCTCATCTTCTCCTTCATAGTCAAAGAACCGTTTTACTTTCCTTCGTCTCTTTTCTTGAAATGTGGTGCCAACATCCAGTTCTTCTGCTATCTTGGAGGCTTCGCCCATGGCATGTTGAAATCCTGTTTCTCTGTAATTCTTAAGCAGGTCCATAGTGGATGCCAGCACTTTGACACATGTTGAAATATCAACAGATGGACTCTGCAGAACTTTGCTTGCACGATTTACCTCTGTCAGCACATCATACCAAACCACTAAACATACAATGAACTGGTATGACATAAGTTCTGAGCACAGTCCTCTTGCTTGTTGATATGTTGCAGCATCATTTGTACGTACTGCTTCCCTATCTCCTGTAATGCCTCAATGACTCCCTTCAACTGAAATCTTACTGCCTTGACAGAGTCTATCCTGCATTCCCAGCGAGTCTCCGACAGTGGCTTCACAGTGACATTTGTGTGCCGTTTTAAGATCTGCCATCTGTTTGTTGATGCTGAACAGAGTACGTAAATGTTCTGCAGACATCCAAAGAATGACACTGCCTGTACTGATGAATGTGCTCCATCACTAACTATAAGATTTAAATTATGGCAGGCACATGGCACATAAAAAGCCCTTGAATTCATCTGTTTTATCCGGGCCTGCAGTCCAGCGCGTTTCCCCTTCATGTTGCTGCCATTGTCATATCCTTGTCCTCGACAGTCATTAATGTCCAGTTGATGATTTTGAAGAGTCTTAAGAAGAGCTTCTGTCAGCCCTGCCCCAGTTGTGTCATTCACAGGCACAAATCCCAGAAAATGTTCCTCAACTGTGGCTACAGTCTGTGAAATGTCCACATACCGAACTACTACAGTCATTTGCTCTTGATTGCTGATATCTGGCGTGCAATCAAGAATCACAGAAAAGTACCTAGTGTCCTTCACCTTCCCTACTATGATCCTTAAGATAGCATTTGCAATCAACTGGATAACTTCATTCTGTATGTCCTTCCCAAGATAGTGATCCATTATCTCTTTATTACGGATACGACGCAAATATTCAGCCATAACAGGGTCAAACTGCGATAAAAGTTGCACTTGACCTAAGAAGTTGCCATTGCCATAGGTGTCCAGGGCATCAGTTGTACCACGGAATGCCATGTTCCGTTCTGCCAAGTACTGGACAACAGCAATAATGCGTTCTAACACACCACGCCAGTGAGTTCTCCTTTTCAACCACTGCTTGTCTCTTATCATCCATAGTCTGCCTATTCTTTATTCTATTGTCCAGTTCCTTCCACTTCATCATGCATGCTGTATGCTCTGGCGCTCTGTCATGGCTGTGTAAAGCTTTGGACATCTCTCTCCATGCTTTGTAACCACCTGACCTGAGAAGATGGTTAGAATGTCCAAACAATTTGCATGGAAAGCAAAACAGTGCATCCTTTGAGACCGAATATGTCAGCCAAGTGCGTTTTGCTCTCGCTCCATTAGGCAGCACATGGAAGTAGTTCTCAGATGTAAATCTTCTTTTCTGCTCATTGACTGGGAACTGTGTTAACACCACTTGCACAGGTCCATGCTGAATGGCAGCTACCCTAAACTCATCCCTAATCAAGTCTGGCCAAGTCCCTAGATCCTCCAAAGATGTACCTGACACTCCCTGCAAGTCATAGGCCACATCTGTCACTATGGAAGTATGGGCTCCTTCTGTATCAAAGTCTGGTGATCCAGGCAACACCTCAGGTGAGTCTGCATTTGCTGCCGTGCTTTCACCCATGGTAATGGCTGTAGGTCCACAGGAAGTAGCCTGTGGTGTGGCCGGAAGAAAGTTGTTACTTTCTAGTGAAAGGATGCTGGCCTCACAGTGGTCAGACTGTAATGCAAAACCATTGTGTTGTCCTGAAGGCAGACTTTTCCTGAATCTCCCCTCACTGATGAGTCACAGAAAAATTTCATAATGGAACCCTGTCTCTTTGCATCCTCATTTCTCTGCTGCTGAAGCTTTCTTTTTGCTGCTCCTGACAAATATGTGCGCTTCATCTCTAACTGGGAATGGAAGTAAAGCAGAATTACTACATATACAGAGTCCTTTGGTCATACTGTTATTAAAAATGCTTAATGGCTTTCATTGACAGTCTATTGCACTGCAGGCAGAAAGACTGAAAAATGACTAACCAGTAGGCACAAACAAGTAATGAGAGGCCCAGGTTACAGTTTCATGTTAGATATCTATCACTAGAGGTGAATGTCAGCTTTTCTACACAATTCTTCTCCTGTCATCCCCCTAAACATGTGAAGTGGCCACAGATGATGCAAAAGATTGATATTACAAGCTTCTTAGACTAAAGTCTGAAAGAACTAATGACTAGGAGAGGCACAAGTTTGAAGGAGAACACACCAAATTGAGGCAAGACAAATGTTACGGTACAATACAGACTACACATGCCCACTCCCTCTCAATCTCTTAGCAGACTTGAACAAATCAAAATAATTTTTTGAACAAAGGAGTGAAATCATGGATTTGCTAGACAACCTCATGTGTGAAGGATGAAGTGGCACACAGACTGGCAGACTGACATTCCCACAACCCCTCTTAGCACAGGATCAGTGTACAAAAGCATAAATCTAAGGAATGTACCATGCATTACGTGGAGGGTATGAAACAAGAAGTCCATTTCTGTTAGTAGCCTCAGCTGTCCACATTGTGCTATGCAATCACTGAGAGAGAACAGGCTAAAAAACAAACATCTGGACACAATTTTCACAGGCCCCGTCAACCTCCTAAAATTGTCAACTTAATTCAGACAGCCAAAAAACTTGGATAGCAGAGCAGTGTTTGCAGTAGTATGCATTAGAGACATCAGTACATTCTGTGGAATTCTTACCCCCCCCCCCCATCTCGGCACAATTTTGGACAAAGTGAAAAAAATTACCAATGTGCTTACAGTCTGACACTCCCCATTACAAAAAACTCCAAACAATGGACACTGCCACATTCTCACAGGCCCTACCCACACTCCCAAACTTTCAATAGCTATGGACCATAAAAATAAGTCATTGCAACAAAGCATATGAAGAACAGTTAGACAGCACTATAAACAGATAGCAGAACAGTGTTTGCATTAGCAGGCATTAAGATATCAGTACATTCTGCGAATTCTTAACCCCCAAGTCTAGGCAGAATTCTGGATGAAGTGAAAACAAAAGTCATAGCATAAACAATGTGCTTACAGTCTGTGACCCCTATTAAAAATACTCCAAGCAAACAATGGACACTGCAACATTCTCACAGGCCCTAACCACACTCCAAACCTTTCAACACAATAAGTACGGACAATGATAAAAGGTAAGCCATTGCATCAGTACATTGTTGGTAAACAATAGTAGCATAACAGGGTGTGCATTTGTATACATTCGAACATCCACACCTTTTACAACATTCTCACAGCTATTAACTACCCTCCTGACATTAGGCAAGGTAAACAATGCACAAGTTCTCTCAACCTCCAAAGAGCATAATTCAGACAGTCAATAATAACTGCAGAACAAGGCGTAACATCAGGGATAGTTAAACAGTACTATAAACCTAGACATCTGAACAGTGTTTACATTAGCATGTATTAAGATATCAGGCTCCATCATCCTCCAAATTACATAATCCAAACAGCCAAAAATAACTCAGAAGAAGCTGTAACACTAGGGATATTTAAGCCGTACTAATTCCCTCGACAGAACAGTATTTGCATTAGCGTGCAACATAGGCGTAGCATTAACAATGTGCTTTAGTGTGTGTGGCCCCACATTAAAAAACTTCAGGCAAACATTGAACACTGCAACATTCTCACAGCCACTAACTACTCTCCCAACATTGGGCTTTTTAAACAATGTACAGGTACCAGCATACTCTAAATTACATAATCCAAACAGCTAAAATAACTCGGAACAAGCTGTAACACTAGGGATATTTAAGCAGTACTATAACCCTTAACAGAACAGCATTTGCATTAGCATGCATTAAGATACTAGTACATTCTGCAGAACCCCCCCGGCGATGCGCAATAATCCTGGATAAAGTGAAAACAAAAAACATAGGCATAGCATTAACAATGTCCTATTACATGACCCCCATTAAAAAGGCTCCAGTCAAACACTGAACACTACAACATTCTCACAGGTCCTAACCACACTCCCAAACTTTCAACACATTAAGTACGGACAACGAAAACATTGCAGTCATTGCATCAGTGATTAGAACATTGAAGTTATATGCAATAGTAGTTCACAAGGCTTGCATTAGTATACATTCAAAACATCTATGCCTTCAACAGCAACATTCTCACAGCTGCAAACCACCCTCCCAACATTATGCATTTTAAGCAACGTGCATGCCCCATCAACCTCCTAACCTCTCAGCACAATTCAAACAGCCAAAAACTACAGAACAAGGTGCAACAGCAGGGATAGTGTAAAACAGTACTATAAACCTAGATAGCAGAACAGCGTTTAACAAATATGTAAAAAAACTGAAAACTTACTACAAAAACTGAAAACTTACTACAAATTCAGTTGACAAATCTACCAACAGTTTCAAAAAGTAGCAGTTGAAGCCAGTTCTTATCCCAAATACAGAAGATCCATTACTGAGCAGTCAGTCAACCATCTGGAAAATATACATTATACCCTTGCACAAAGGTGGAAGCTTGAGCGAACTTAAATTATAGGCCAAGAGCAATTCTTCCCCCGCTACCTAAACTCCTAGAGGAATGCATTCATTCTCAACCACGCTACCTAAACTCCTAGAGGAATGCATTCATTCTCAACCAATATTTTACTTGCCACTTACCCCATACACCCAATACTATTGACTTAGACAGCAGCATCTCACAAGACTGCCCACCTATCCCTGCTCTAGCCCACAAGACTGCCCACCTAGCCCTGCTCTAGCCAACTACAATATCCTTCTCTGTCCCATTATTTATCTCCCCTCCTTTTCATCACCCCTATCCCATTCTCTCTACCGTTTACATATACAGCATAGATAAAGCCAAAACAAAATCCTCTTGCTCCAAATAAGTTATACACTTTCCTAACGAATCGGCAATTAAAATTAAATGTATATTACACTTCACATTCCCTTATGTTGTCCCTCATATAAACAGAAGCCAAATTATTTTACATATTTCTAGCACATATACTAAAATACATTTCTTCCTGGGCATCCACTGAAAATGGATTCTATCCTACACTGTCCAGAAAACAAATGTAAAGTGAGTATAGTAAAATGAGTAAAGTAAAACTGCTATAACCACAGCCTCTCACCACCCATCCTTTTACCACCAGCACACAGACATAACACAACCTGACCCCCACCCTCTCAGGACAAAAACTCTACACAGTACCAAAATAAAACTAATACAACCACAGCCCCAAAATAAAACTAGTACCACTACAGTCCTCACCCCCCCCAAACCTCCGAGCACAAAAACTGTACACAAAACTAAAATAAAACTAATGCAACCGCAGCCCACACTCCCCCAAACCTCTTAGTACGAAATATGCACAAACACAAGAAATATGAACAAAAAAAAAATAAAAAATCACCCACCCCCACAAAAAATAAAGTTATAACTAAACCCCAAAACTTACCTTTTGCTTTCAACAGAAGGCTGCTTCCAATACTCTGCTTCCCCTTCACGACTGAAGGCTCACCTGCTCTGTTCACCTTCCTCAGACCACTCAGTCCCTTTGAAGTTGCCCTTAAAAGGACAGTTTTGTCAGACCTTTTCAAAAGTTGTCCTTAAAAGGACAGTTTGTCAGACCTTTTCAGAAGTTGCCCTTAAAAGGACAGTTTAAAAGAGTATAATCCACAAACCACGACCGCTGCAAAGGCTTGATCCACCGCTGATCCGTTCCTGCTGTCCGTCCTCACGCTGGTCCAAACACGCTCGATCACTCTGCTGCTGATAAGAAACACTCCTCTGTTGAAAAACAAGAGAAGTGATCCTTATTAGCTGCAGGTGCCTTTTTAAAGGCAGTTTGTGCAGGAAGTGATTTGCAAGGACCAATCAGGTCCTTGCTTCATCACTTCCTACTTAAAAAAAAAAAAAACAAGGACTTAGTTCGCAGGCTGCTGCAGCCAATCAGATCCCTTGTTTCAGCGAGCGGACCTGATTGAGTGCAGCTTGCCAGCCAATCAAAAAAAAAAAAAAAAAAAAAAAAAAAACCACAAAGGGACTTAGTTCGCAGGCTGCTGCAACCAATCAGATCCCCTGTTTCAGCGAGCGGACCTGATTGAGTGCAGCTTGCCAGCCAATCAAAAAAAAAACGGAAATGCAGTTTCGCGACGACGGAGCAGCTAGATGTCCATGAGGAGCCGAGCCGAAGCAAAGTACACGCCGGTTGGACTAGTAAGTAACCCGCGGATGAGGATGATGGAGCAGCTAGACATCCACGAGGAGCCGAGCCGAAGTAGCGTAAATGCCGGTCGGACCATCGGGGCCCTTATTTGCGGGTAAGTAATCGGGGGCTCCCCGCGGCCGCGGGTTCCGCGGGTGCCTAACGCCGGCTATGCCCCCACACACACTACTACTGATTAAATCAAACTAAATCGGACTTAAGGAAGACACTATTTGCAGCCCACATTCCAAAATTAGGTATTAAGAAAAGCATAAAAAGAGTTTTAACTAAAATCGCTTTCGGCTACCTAATGCAATAAAGCCTTTATCAGGTATGTGACAAGAACTAAAATCAAGAAAAACATAGCTATCTAACCATAAACCTAATCTAACTAGAACACTATAACTATAATAATACATCCCTCTAATAATATCATCTATTAAATATCCATCCATTGATATTAGTGTGCATGAAAAACTGAGTGAGCATAAATGTCCACCAGTATGGTAAATGGGGTAATTATATCAAAACTATATGGAAACAGCAGCACAAAAAATGTGTGTTATAAATGTATTGTTTAAATCTCTGGTGATGATGCAATAAATCTAATCAAAGCAGAACTGAGGTTAAATTAACTACACATATATATATTTATACACATTCTACACAATTACTTAGTATATTTTTAGTACTAAAAATATTTCCTCAAAAAATTCCCTAAAAAAACTTTACAAATTGTGTGGCAGCTTACATAAATTCAATATACTCTTAATATAGCAATAATAGTTAAGTCCTGGTTTTCTGAATGCATTTAATTTTAAATGCCAGCATAATTCTTTTTCCTCCGAAACACCATTGAGGACCCCCTTTAAGCTTATCCATCTCCACACAATCCAGAATAATAAATTTAAAACTAGAATGTCTGGAGTGTTCTAGTAAGTGTCTAGATAAGGCGTTCCACTGGCATTTATGTCTGATGTTTGAAAGAAGAGCTGAAAATCCTGCTTTTCAGTTTATTCATAGTCTTACCCACAAAAAATGCAGTGCAGTCATTGCATATGGCCCTATATGCAACTTTTTCAGTATTGCAGTTACCACCTGCTGAATGAAGATTTCACCATCTTTTTAAGATATGGGCACTGAAATGAGTCGCACGTATTCACAGCAAGTGCAGTTAGGTGGCCCATAGATTGTAGTGCTCATGTCATCCCGGTGTTCCTTATTTTTCTTTTCCATATAGCTACATATGCTTCTGCTCTTTTTATATACAAAAGTATGGTGAGCTCCTAAAACCCTTACAAGCTGGTGACTGTCAGTGAGGATGGCCCAGTTCTCTTTAATAATGGCTTTAACTGTACTGAAAACCCACGTGTAAGTTAGAATGCAGCTGCCCTTACTTTTCTCTTCTTTTGGGTTAGGGTGCCTTCGTTGTATAATTCTACCAAAAGGACTATTCCATATAGGGTCATTGTTGGTTTTAAAATCTCTAATGGCATCCAGGACCATATGTGACATGTTTGATTCATATCCTCTGGTTAACAAATCATTTCAAGATAATTCATATTTTTGAGAAAAGGAACCAAATCTGTGGTAATGCATGCTAATTTGTAGCCTTGTGATTGTACTACATTGCGCTTAGTTTTTACTGAGCAGCGGTGGTGCAAAGGTTAGTATTGCCGCCTCACAGCTAGAGGTTCTCTGGTTCGATTCTCAGTTGGGATGCCTTCTGTGAGGAGTCTGCAGTTGTGCAGGTTTCCTCTAGGTGCTCCGGTTTCATCCCACTTTTCAAAGACATGCTGCAGGTGGTTTGGACAGTCTAGTGTGTGTGTGTGTCTGTGTGTGTCTGTGTGTGTTGGGATGGCAACTTAACACCATAAAACTCCACTGCCAATTGTTCTGCTGTGGTGACCCTAATGGGAACAGTCAAAAGGAGAAGTTGTTCTTAGGTTGTACTGGATTCATACTATCTCTGTGAAGTAAGTAGTTCACTGCTGTTTTTTTCTGCATAAGTTACTAATTAATTTTTCTCTGTCTTTATCAATACTGACAGTCATATCAAGAAACTGCAAAGACTCTGAGTTAATGGAAGTGATACATGAAATTGATGTAATGGATAAACTCAGTAAGCTTAAGATTTCTCACCTTGCCAAACTGTGAATCATCAATAAAGTGAAGGTAGCTTGTATACAGGGCCATGTGCAATGACTGCCCTGCATTTTATGTGGGTAAGACTATGAATAAACTGAAAGGGAGGTAGGGTTGCCAGGTGTCCAGTTTTTGACCGGACTGTCCGGTTTTCTGACTAATTGTCCGGTTACAAATTTTATTCAAAACCGGACACATGAAGTCCGGGTTTTGTGCCACTGACACGGTCTCAAGTGGTTCTCCCATGCCATCTTTACTCACTCCCCTCCTTATTGACTTTAGTCTTGGTGTGCTTTTTGGCTATAATTAGAGCCATTACCCGACTCCGGACTGTCCAGAAATAAGGGACCCTGTCTGGAAAACGGCGACTGCCTTTTCTTGTCTAGGAAAAATAAAATCTTTTCATTTAATTAAAAAAAAAAAAATTTTAAGGGTGTTCTACTTTAAGAACACCCTTTGCATCTGGTCGCACGCACTGATGCAGAAGAAGCTGAAATTGCTTACATGACGTCCATCTTCCGACCGTGCAGTGGAATTTGAATTCCAGTCTCCAGAAGACGTTTGGAGTTTGGACTTCACAGCACAACAACAATGAATGGCTGGACATATTCAGAGAGGTAGGGGTGTGTGTGTTTGTTTGTGAGGCTGCCGCTGTTATGAAAAGGAGAGCAACTGAGTCATTCTACAAGAAAGTGCAATGTTAGTTGTTGTGTACTACTATGGAGTATTCTTTTTGAGAAAAGCATAACGGTACTAGTTGCAGGAGTCCCGGTGTAAAGGCAGATTAATCTATTTAGTCCTATAATAAGCCAACTGCTTGCTCTGTTACCTTTGTATATAGCGTTTTTTTATGTCTGCGTATATCTAACTGCATTTTTGTTGCTGTTTAATGTGGTAAACTGCTGCCCAGTCTCTTAATGTTGCAACTGTTTATATCACGTTTAAAGTAAAGCTTATTCACTGTGCATTTTGCAAGTGATATTTGATCTGATTGGTACTATTGCCCAAATTGAATTTATTCTGAACTGCATTTGAATTATTTAGCTACTGTATTGTTTCTTATTTGAATTACATCTGTTTCTGAGTAGCTGTTGTGTTTTTTGTTTACCATACTATCCTGCATAATATCTTCAGACTCTGACACACTAACAGGCTTGTACTTCAGCTCTTTGCTGCCTTCTTTTTTACTGGTCTTTTCTTTTCATTCTTTTACCCTTTTTCTAACCTTTCTATGTCTACTGCTTTTTATAATGGATATCCTCTACTTGTATTATCTAACCTATCACATTCATTTCTATACTGCTCTAACTGTTGTATTAGATAGATTTACAGGAGCAAATCTGAAATGTAATTAACTTAAGAGGAAGTTTTTTATTGCAATTCCTTTAAAATTATATTGCTTAAAGCTGTTGAATGTGGTTAAAATATTTTAGAATGATAAAATAGGGCAAACCTACCTGTTGCCATAGTATCTCACCTGTTAATATTACTAACTATTTTGATATAATGCTCTATAATTGAGGGTCAGCTGTGGTTAATTGTTATTTGTGACATACTGAGACTGGTATAGCAAAGGAATGTAAATTGATGACCCTGCTAGTTTTCTGACCATCCACTAGTTATCCATATTAAGCATATGCTCTGTAGCTTTCTATAAAATGCAGAGTTTCATTTTTCAAAAGCTGCAAGACCATTTGTCATTATATATTGTTTTATACTAAACATGTATTTTCAGACCATGCTATACATTTTCAGGTCTGTTTTATTGATGTAAGATATGATTTTTGTTAACACGGTGTAATTTCTTAGAACATTTTTAAAATTTTATCATCTTAAACTTGGAAAACAATGTACAATGCTGTTTCGGTGAATTTAAGATTTAAAGGCAGAGTAGTTTTAATGCTACGTCTGTTTTCATTGTGAGACTGTATTGCTTTGTTTAGCAAATGTGTATCAGTGGTTTGTACTATAAAATTTGAAATAAATGTTTTAAATTAAATCAAAATATCTGTAATCACTGTAGAAGTAAAGAAGAAGACGGTATGCACACTGAAAGTTTTGAAGTGTTTATGGCAACTGGCGAGAAATCGGCTGAATTCAGGCATCCAGAACAGAAAAACAGGGCATTCCCTCTGTTCAGCTGACATCACAGTGATGTCACAAAATGGAGGGGCATGGTTGGGAGAAGGGTGGGAATGGGTGGAGTTATGAGTGATGTGAGGTTTTAGCCACAAAGAAACCTGGCAACACTAAAGGGAGGATGTCAGGTCATTTTTCTGACATTAGACGTAAATACCAGAGGAATGCCTTATCCAAACATGTATTAGAACACCTCACACATTTGGTTTTAAATTTATCATTCTGGACTGTGTGGGGATGGATGAGCTTGAAGGGAACATCAATGGTGTTTTGGAGAAAAAGAATTGTTGACAGTTGAATTAAATGCATTCAGAAAACCCGGACTTTGCTATTATTTCTCTATTAAGAGTATACTGAATTTATGTAAGCTGCCCCACAATCTATGTGTAGAATATATATATGTTTAGTTAATGTAACCTCTATTCTGCTTTGATTAGATTTACTGCATCAAAGCAGAGATTTAAATGGTAAATTCCAAACAAACATTTTTTCATGCCGCTATTACCATGTAGTCTTGTTATAATCCCACCATTGACCATACTGATGGATATTCAAGCATACACCTGCACACTTTTAAGGACTACTACTCTACTTCATCCACTGTTTTCTGCATTTTTATGGTTTTCTAATAGCTTTTATTGTAAAAAAATGTTCTGGGGCTGTAAACATGAAAACTGCCTTAACAGTTTTTTTTGCAAATCACTGACATTTTTTTCTGAGCTGTTAATTACTTAGTTTTTTATGCACACTAACACACATGGATGGATATTTACTAGATGATATGATTAAACAGATGTATTTTTATATTTACAGTGTTCTAGTTAGATTGTGTTTATTGTTAGATAGCTATGTGTTTTTCTTGATTTTAGTTCTTGTCACAGACCCGACGAAGGCTTTATTGCATTAGGCAGCCAAAAGTGATTTTAGTTAAAAGTCTTTTTATGTGTATTTTACACTTTTTTTAATACTCGATTTTGGAATGTGGGTTGCAAATAGATAGTAGTGTTTTCCTTAACTATGATTTAGCTCGATCTAATCAGTTATAGTGTGTAGGGGGAGGAGGTACTACAAGTAGTTCTAAAATGCACTTTTATGGCCCTGTTTATACTGTTTGCCTTGAACAGGCTAGTTTAAAATTAAACAATATGTACATTTTCCACACTTACTTTTTAAGTATATAAAAGCTGATATGTTTAACTTCTCCTTTTGGCTTTTCCCATTAGGGGTCACCACAGCAGAACAATGGTCTGTAGAACAATTGGCAGTGGAGTTTTATCATGTCAAGCTGCCAACCAGGCGACCAACCTTCCACAGAAGGCACATACATGCAGACACTCACATCTACGGCCAATTTAGAGTGTCCAATCCACCTGCTGCGTGCCTTTGAAATGTGGGAATAAACCAGAGCACAAAAGCTGATGTGCTTAACATTGTAAAAATATTTCTGATGTTTTGTTACTGAGGATCGCTTGCTGTGATGGATAAAGGCTTATTGCTTTGGAACACTACCTGGGCTCCATGATTTTTGGAAATTATTGTGACTGAGCTCAGCAACGAAGTTTTAAGATCATTAGTTTTTTTTTGTTTGTTTTTCTCAACACTCATGGTGGTGAGGTTGGAACTAGACAGATTCCTGTGTTTGTTCAATTTTTATGTTTAATGACTATTCTGGACTTTAACCTCTTGTAGAAAGATTCAGAAGAAAAGTACAGTTTTGTACCTACCATAAATGTAGATGTTCGAAGATCCACATTGCTGCAGTCCTTACATATGGGTAGTCCGCTGTCCTCGGTCGGCCCGAATACCAAAGTATTAGGCTGACGTCGGTCAAGGCGCTTAAAACTGACATCAGGATGTCAGGGTACAAAAGCGCATGACCGACGTCATTTCCTCAGTCTTTTCTTGCCCCAGATGCCAGAAGGCCCTAACAAGAAAGGCCAAAGCCAAAAACCAGCAAAACCTAACCAACCACCCGTGCACTAACCATATTTACAATATGTACAACACAAACCACACCACCACCTTCAACAACAGAGGGAAGGAGGGAGGTAGTGGACTGCAGCAATGTGGATCTTCGAACATCTACATTTATGGTAGGTACAAAACTGTACTATGTTCTTCATCTCACATTGCTGCAGTCCTTACATATGGGTAGAATCCCAAAGCAGAGGTAAGGGAGGATGGCAAAACTATAAAGCATTAGGAGCTGCCAACATGCCTTGTAAAATTGCAGTTGCAAATCCAGCCCTAGATTTAGAGTAAAGTGGAAGGTGGTAATGCTTAGAGAAAGTATGCACTGAACTCCAAGTAGCTGCTTCCAAAATATCTTTAGTAGCCACCCCTTAAAAAGCTGTAGAAGTGGCAGTAGCCCTAGTGGAATGAGGCCTAATCCCAGCTGGAATCTCCTTACCATGATGGGAATAACAGAAAGCAATACAAAACCAATCCACTTAGAAATAGTTTGTTTTGAAACAGGTTTGCCCTGAGAACCCAAAGCAAAAGAAACAAACAACTGCTGAGACTGTCTGAACCCTTTAGTTCTGCTCAAATAATATCGCAACTGTCTGCGTATATCCAAAGTGTGCAAAATCCTTTCCCCTTTATTTTGGGGGTTTGCATAAAAAGTAGGCAAATGAATAGTTTGGTTTAAAGCCACACTAGAAACCACTTTAGGCATAAAAGAAGGGTTAGTAATGCGAAAGACACCCTATCCTTGTGGAAAATTAAGAAAGGCTCAACTGCCATAAGGGCCTGTAATTCAGAAACCCTTCTCGCAGAGGTAATGGCCAACAAAAAAGCAGTCTTCCAAGATAAATATTTCAACTCTGCCGATGCTGCAGGCTCAAAAGATTGTAGAGTGAGTTTCTCCAATACAAAATTGAGATCCCAAGCAGGAGTAGGAGCTCTACGTGGGGGTCTTATATTCTTTGCCCCTCTAAGGAATTGTTTAAACAAAGGCTGAGAAAATAATGGTGGGTCACAGTCATAGTGAGCAGAAATTGCTGCAGCATGAACCTTTATAGAGGAGAAGGACAAACCTTTGTCCAATAACTCAGTAAGGTATTGAAGCGCAACACTTAAATTAGGTTTAGAAACATCAAAGTCCTTTGCTTTACTCCAAAATAAAAATCTCCTCCATTTATCTGCGTAAACTTTCCGTGTACTAGGCCTTCTGGCCTCCAAAATAACATTCAAAACTTGTTGTGGAAGCTGAGACCCTCCAGGGTTTAAAACAGAATATGCCAGGCTGTCAGATGTAGAGAATGAAGTTTGACATTGAGTAAATGATTGTTCTCTTGAGACAGCAGGTGAGGAATCGAAGGCAAAGGCCATGGAGGCTCCTGTACCAGACTTCTCAGTAATGGGTACCAGTGCTGTCGAGGCCAATCTGGAGCTATTAAAATCATGTTCGGCTTGTCCTGTCTGACCTTCAGCAGTACCTTTGGGAGGAGAGGCAGAGGTGGAAAGGCATACACGTGAAGATTGCTCCAATTGAATGAGAGAGCATCCACTTTCCAAGCTGAGGGATGAAACCTTTTTGTGCAAAACTTTGGCAGCTGGTAATTTAGCGGAGAAGCGAACAGATCTATGTCTGGAGTTCCCCATAACACTGTCAATCTCTGGAATACATGAGGATCCAATTTCCACTCGTGGGGATCCATAATTTGTCTGCTCAACACATCTGCTAAGGAGTTCTGTGCTCCTGGCAGAAACCTTGCCTGAAGATTTAGCTGTAAACTGAGAGCAGTCTCCCACAAAATCATTGCTTGTCTGCATAGAGGATAAGAATGCTTCCCCTTGCTTGTTGATGTACCACATGACAGTTGTGTTGTCTGTTTGAATCAACACCTGCCCTGGAAGAAGTAAATCCTTGAAAGCTATCAATGCAAATTGGACTGCTAACATCTCCTTCAAGTTGATATGTAGATGTTGAAGTCTGGCAGGCCACGTGTCTTGTACCCATTTTCCATTTAGATGAGCTCCCAAGCTTTGTCTGAGGCATCTGTCGTTAAAATCTGACTCGCCTCTGGCCGGGTCACAGAGAGTCCCTTGTTTAGGTGACATTCCTGAGCCCACCACAAAAATTCCTTTTGAATGCAAGGTATTATTTGAATGACAGTGTCCAAATCTTGGCAGTGCTGTGTCCATACATTCTTGAGATACCATTGTAGCTTCCTCATATGCAGTTTGGCATTGGGAAGTACCAGAATACAAGATGCCATGAACCCCAAGGCTTGAAGGACTGTCCTTGCAGTCAGCCTGGACTGATGAGACAACTGGTGGAAGTAAAGAGAAAGATTCTTTTGTTTGTCCGGGGTCAAAAGGCCATCTGGGATGCTGTATTCAGTCTCACACCCAGAAAGCACATGTCCTGAGAGGGTACTAGACTGGACTTTATTTCGTTCACAGAATACCCCAGGCATCTTAACACTGCCATCACATACTGTAAATGATGAAGAAGTTCGTCCATTTCTTGGGCCAGTATCAGGCAATCGTCCAAATAAGGATAGATCTGTATTCCTCTTAGCCTGAAGAAAGCTACCACTGGAGCCAGAACCTTCGTGAACACTCTGGGCGCAGTAGATAAGCCAAAGGGCAATGCAGAGAACTGATAATGTGAAGTCCCAGCCCAACGCAGATACTTCCTGCAACTGGGCCTGATAGGAACATGAAGGTAAGCCTCCTTGAGATCCAGAGTCACCATCCAGTGATCTTTGCCCAGCAGAGGTAAAAGCTGTTGTAACGTTAACATTTTGAACTTGGGAATGTCCAGATATGTGTTGAGGATGGATAAATCCAAAATTGGTCTCCACGTGTTTCCTTTCTTTGGTACTAGAAACAGGCGAGAATAAAATCCTAGGCCCACTTCTGGCAGAGGGACCGGTTGTATGGCCCCTATGTGAAGTAGCAGAGAAATTTGTTTGCGAGCCTCTAGTCTTTGCTGAGGAGGAACGTCTGGCATGCCTTTGAAAGGAGGCAAGGTATGGAAATAAAACTTGTAACCCTGGTGTATGATATCCAATACCCATTTGTTTTGGGTAATCAACATCCAATTTTCCTTGAAGAGTGCTAACCTTCCTCCCAAAGGTGCTGCCAGGCAAGAAGGATCTGGCAGCTGAAAAGTAGGTCATTGGGTCTGTTTACGAAAGGACTGGCCCCTGCCCTCACCAAGATTGTGCAGGTGAACTCCTGTTCTAGGCCTGAAAGAACTCTGAGCTCTGCCCCTACCACGTCTAGATCTACCCCTAGACTGAGAATCATAAGAAGGATACGTCCACCCCTTAGCAGGCCAATTCCTACTAAACTTGGAGGCTGAACTTGCAAAAATCTTTAACAGCCTGCATAGACTTAGCCTTGTCTTCCATTTTCTTCAAGACTGACTCCACAGGTGAACCAAACAACACATCAGACTGCAAAGGAGCATCCAAAATCCTTGTCTTAACATGGTCAGATAAATTCTGATCCTTCAACCAGGCGTGCCTGCGAAGAACTGAGCCAGTGGCCGCCACCCTAGACGAGGCCTGCACAGCATCAAAACCACACTGTAATGAATGCTTACCCACCTGTTCAGAGACATGCACCAAATCTTGCAATTCATTACACTCAATGCCTTCCGCCAGAGCATCCACCTTAGACTTCAATTGAGAAAGAAGAAAGTTTTGATATTTCAACATATGAAACTGGCAATTCAAAGCCCTCATAGCTAAGGTAGAAGATGTATAGACCTTCTTTCCCCATCTATCCAAAGCTCTGGCTTCTTTATCTAGAGGAACCGGATTCTTTACAACAGAGGCCTTGACACCCTTAGGTCCCTGACTAATAGTTTCTGGGTCCGCCCTAGGACTCTTATAAAGATATTTATGAGCCTCAGGCACCCTGTAATACCTATCCGGCTTAACAGGAGCAGGAGGCAGAGAATCAGGATTAAGTGAAGCCTCTGCAAACACATCTTCCACAACATCCAGAACAGGGGTATAGCCAAGGGCCTATGCTGGGGTAACAGCAAAAACTCCCTAAGCCTTTTCCTAGAGTCAGAGAAGTCCTGACCTTCCCACTTAAAATGTTCCCTCATAGAATGAAGTGTCTCTGAAACGAAAAAGCCTCTGGAGGAGGAGCAGAAGGAGTGGAATCATCTGCATCAGAATCAGAATAAGGAGAGTACTCCTGCAAGTCTTCAGCTGAAGACTCTGAAACATCCAAGCCTGCTCAAAACTTCCCAACTCTGGCTCCACCCTAGGCCTCTTATCAGGAGGGGCATAGAACCTCTAATCAGAGTAATTAAATCTTCTGCCATTTTAAGCATGTGCTTCTTAGGCACAGACCCTGCTGAACTAGGAGTGACACCAACAGAAGCTAAAACTGGCCTGCCTCTGGGAGAAACCTTGGAAACAGAAGGAGAAGGCCTAACCACTCTAGGAAGGGAGGGAGTACAGTAACTTGAGAAGCCCCTTCAGCCTGACCTGCCTCCTGAGAGACCACCTCCTGCAAAATCAAAGTCTCCCCTGAGACTCCAGAGAAGTCTCCGCCGGAACCACCGGTTCCACTGAAGCTCTAAAGAACCGGGCGCCTGGAACGGACGACTCATCTTGCCTGGGTTTAACTGCTTTGTCTTTGCGCTTCTTAGAAGCGGCGCCGGAGAATCCGACGGCATATTATAATTGCACCGCTTCCCAAAGACCAGCCTAGCACAATCTAACCTCCGCTTAATAGTGCGCTTATTGAACCTAGCACAAAGCGACACCCAACAACGCGTGCTCAGGCCCCAAACAAGGAATACACAAAGAATGATAATCCCTATGCGCGTATCTGTTTCCCACAAGAAATACAGTTATTCACTTTTTCTGACATCCGTAAAACACTGAGGCAAGAAAAACCAAAATAATCCCTAACGGGTACTTAGCCAACTTGGATTCGGTCTGAAACTCCGAAAAAATTTCAGAACGCCCGACGGCACTTGCAACGCTGCTTCTGCATCGGACCATGCGGCAAAAGACTGAGGAATGACGCCGGTCATGCGCTTTTGTACCCTGACGTCCTGATGTCAGTTTTAAGCGCCTTGACCGATGTCAGCCTAATACTTTGGTATTCGGGCCGACCGAGGACAGCGGACTACCTATATGTAAGGACTGCAGCAATGTGAGATGAAGAACATCCACTGCTCTAGTTGAATGGGCCTTTGAGGACGATGCCAAAGATTTGTCATGGTAAGTGTAGAAAAAAAGAAATGGACCCAGAAATCCAGCTAGCAAAAGTCTGTTTGGATACTGGCTGGTCCAGCTTAGACACCACAAAATAAATAAGCAGTTGGTCTGACTTGTGAATAGATTTAGTCTTATCCAGGTACAATCTGAGCTGTCTGTGTACATCCAGGGAGCACAGAATTCTTTCTGCCCCTTTCTGAGGGTTGGGAAAGAAGGTTTGCAGGTACATGGCTTGATTGAGGGACATCTCATTTACCACTTTAGGAACATTCTGCTCTTATGGAAGATAAGGAAGGTGCAGTAGCCATGAATGCCTGTAGCTCTGAAATTCTTTAAGCAGAAATGAGAGCTACCAACAAAATGTTTTTTCAGGTGCAGAATTTTAGAGGAGGAACTGGCTGGCTGAAAGGGAGGCAGAGTGAGTTTTTCACACACAAAGTTGAAACTGTAAGGGGGTACAAGTTTTCTCAGCGAGTGTAAGTGCAGGACCCTCTTCAGAAAATGTTTGACTTCAAGCCAATATATTACAGGAGGATTAAGGGGAAGGCAGGCTGATATGACTTAAAGGTGGGCTTTAATACATGAATATGCAAAACAGCCTTTCATATACTCACAAAAATAAGAAACAAAAGGAGGACCTCCCATTTTATGGGCTCCAGATATTTTTTTCTTGACACCAAATGGAAAATCTTTTCCATTTGGCTATGTAGGATTTTTGGGTAATGGGTCTCCTCGACTCCTTGATAAACTGAAGCCTGTCCTCAGAAAAGTGGTGATTGAAAGGGATCAGAATCCTATTGTCCATAGTGTTAGGTTGAAGGATGACAGGCTGGAGTGAATCAATGAGCCCTTCTGTCATGTGATCAGGTCCGCTTTGTGGGGTAGCTTGTGGCAAATTCCCCTGGCTAGACGATACAGAAGAGGAAACCAAAAGGCCAAAGGGGAGTTACCAGTAGAATTCTTGTTTTTTTTCTTTTTGGATTTTTATTAAGAATCTAGGCAGCAGAACAAGTGGGGGAAAGGTATGAAGAAACTTTTCTGTCCACTTGGAAAGACAAGCCATCTGTCCTCAAAGCCTAGGGGGACAAGGTACCCTTGTGTATAAAAGAGGGAAATGTTTGTTGCTCTCTGAGGCATACAAGTCTATCTGTAGTGTGCCCCACATTTGGATTTTAACTCTAAGAAGACCTGTCTGTTAAGCATCCATTCATGAGGGTCTTCAACAGACTTGTAGAGGGAGTTTGCCAAGACACTGTCCTTGGATGGGAAGAATGTAAACTACTTGAAGGGACATGTTCACCCTGATGGCCATGTCCCAAGTACTCTCAGCCAATGTGCACAAAGTACAGTTTTGTACCTACCATAAATGTAGATGTTCGAGTGCTAATACAGCTGCAGTCATAACAGATGGGGTTCTCCTGCCGTCAGGCGGGTCCTCGGTCGGCCGAATTCCAAAGTCTAGGTCCGGCGTCGGTTGTCGTCGCTTCTTCCCTGACGTCAGTGCGACAGGGGTATAAAAGAACTAGCCGACGCCATTTTCTTCAGTTTTTCTTGCCCCAGATGTCAGGTGTCCCCAGAAGGAAGGCAATACATAAATCTGTGTAATAAAACAATGCAATATAATCAAAATACAGTAGTTGCAAGCAAATACACCATAAATGAATACCCCAATCAGGATGTATGAGGAGGTGTTAGCCAATAGGCCTGTCCCAAGAGGGGAGGGAAACCTGGACTGCAGCTGTATTAGCACTCGAACATCTACATTTATGGTAGGTACAAAACTGTACTATGTTCATCGTGCATACAGCTGCAGTCATAACAGATGGGTACAATCCCAAAGCTAAGAAAGGGGTGGTAGGCACTAGGTGGAACTAGGAGGAGCCAGGATGCCCTGCAAGACTGCAGTGGCAAAGCCTGCTCTAGTTTTGGAGTATAATGGTAGGTGGCAGTGCTTGGAGAAGGTATGCACAGAACTCCAAGTGGCTGCTTCCAAAACATCTTTGGTAGGAACTCCTCTGAGGAAAGCTGCAGAGGTAGCTGTGGCCCTTGTGGAGTGAGATCTGATGCCTGCAGGTACAGTTTTACCATGAAAAGAGTAACAAAAGCGTATGCAGTGGGCTATCCATTTTGAAATTGTCTGTTTGGAAATTGGCTTCCCTTGAGCTCCTATAGCATAGGACACAAAGAGCTGTTCTGCTTTTCTGAAAGGCTTTGTTCTGTCCAAATAGTAACGCAGCTGTCTGTGGATGTCCAAGGAATGTAGTAATCTCTCCCCTTTGTTTTGAGGATTAGGGTAAAAGGTAGGTAAGTGTATAGCCTGATTCAAAGCTACCCTGGATACCACCTTTGGCATAAAGGACGGGTTGGTTCGTAAGGAAACTCTGTCCTGATGGAAGATGATAAAAGGCTGCACAGCCATGAGGGCTTGTAGTTCCGATACCCTACGAGCTGAGGTGATAGCCAGAAGGAAAGCTGTTTTCCAGGACAAATATTGCAAATCTGTTGAGGCAGCTGGCTCAAAAGGAGGCAAGGTCAGCTTTTCTAGAATGAAATTGAGGTCCCACGCAGGTATTGGTTGTTTCCTTGGGGGTTTTATATTCTTAGCCCCTCTGAGGAACTGTCTTAAGAGGGGGTGAGAGAATAAGGGTGGATCAGTGTTGTATTCTGCAGAAATGGCCAAGGCATGGATTTTGATGGAGGAGAATGAAAGTCCACTGCTTAGCAGCTCAGCTAGATACTGTAATATTTGAGGTAAATTCAGTTTTCCAGGATTCTGGCCCTTTTTCTCATTCCAGGCACAAAACCGCTTCCATTTTGGAGTAAGCTTTTCTAGTAGACGGCCTTCTGGCCTCCAAAATGACATCCTGCACCTCCTTGGAGAGTAGGGTCTGTTGTGATGTTAAGGAATCTTCCATGCGGCCAGATTGAGTGTTTTCAGCTGACTGTGAAGAGTTTTGAAGCTGTGCTGAGTCAGAAGAAGAAGCATTAGAGGTAGGGTCCATGGAGGGGAATGCGTCAGGCTCCTCAGGAGTGGGTACCAGTGCTGTCTTGGCCAGTCTGGAGCAATGAGAATCATCTTTGGTCTATCTGCTCTGGTTTTTAATAGAACTTTGGGCAGCAGAGGAAGAGGTGGAAAGGCATAAACTGTCATTGTTGTCCAACTGAAAGAGAGCGTCCACTCTCCAGGCCTTTGGATGAAAAGTCCTTGAGCAGAATTTTGTCAATTGGTGATTTTTGTGGGAGGCAAAGAGATCTATGTCTGGCCTTCCCCATGCTTGAATTATCTCTGTAAAAACCTGAGGATGCAACTTCCATTCATGTGGATCTGTCATATTTCTGCTTAGGCTGTCTGCCAGCATGTTTTCCTTGCCGGCAAGTACTGTGCTTGAAGTTCGATTTGTAATTCCAGAGCCATGTTCCAAAGTGACATGGCCAGCCTGCATAGGGGGTATGAATGAGTTCCTCCCTGTTTGTTTATGTACCACATTACTGTGGTGTTGTCTGTCCTTATCAATAGTTGACCTGGATGCAGAAGGTCTTTGAAAGCTATAATAGCATTTATTACTGCTAGCATTTCCTTTTGATTGATGTGAAGGTGCCTTTCTTTTTGGGACCATTTGCCCTGAATGCACCGATCTGTCATGTGCGCCCCCCAGGCGTAGTCCTAGGCGTCTGTTGTGATGACTTGATTTGCTTGAGGCTTGCAGAATGGGAGACCTGTGTTTGTTTGGCATGCTTGAGCCCACCATAGAAATTCCTTTTGAAGACATGGAATTAGTGGTATTATTGTTTCCAAACTGTGGCTGTGTTGAGACCATAGGTTTTTCAGGTACCATTGAAGTTTCCTCATATGCAGCTTTGCACATGGGATTAGTAGGATGCAAGATACCATGAATCCCAGAGCCTGCAGGATTTTCCTTGCAGTCAGCCTGGTGAAATTTGCTAGTGTTCTGAAGTATTGAGTTAGTTGCCCCTGCTTCTCTGGCGTGAGGTAGGCCATCTGGGTGTTTGTGTCCAAGTTGGCACCCAGGAAAATTATTTTCTGAGAGGGTATTAGCCTTGATTTCTTTTTGTTGACTGTGTATCCCAGAGAATTCAACATTATTACAAAAGCCAGATGTTTCAGAAGTATGTGCTTGCTGTCCGCTTGGATCAGGCAGTCGTCCAAATATGGGTATATATTTGTATCCCTTGAAGTCTGCAGTAGGCGATTACTGATGCCAGGCATTTCGTGAATACTCTGGGCGCAGTAGATAAGCCAAAGGGCAATGCAGAGAATTGATAATGGGTTGAACCTGCAAGAAATCTGAGGTATCTTCTGCAATTTTGTCTGATTGGGACATGCAGGTATGCCTCCTTGAGGTCCAATGTTACCAGCCAAGACTCCTTGCCCAGCATGGGAAGAAGCTGCTGTAATGTGAGCATCTTGAATTTTAGTGCAGTACGAAAATGTGTTTAGGATGGATAGGTCCAAAATAGGTCTCCAATCTTTTCCCTTCCTTGGTACCAGGAATAGTCTGGAATAAAAACCTTGACCTTGTTCATGTGTAGGTACCTCTTGAATAGCTTTCATGTCCATGAGATCTGAAATTTGTCTTTGTGCCTCTGCCCTTTGATTGTGTGGCAGGTTTGGCATGCCTCTCATTTTTGGAAGGGTGTGAAAATGGAATCTGTAGCCTCTGTTTATAATGTCCAGGATCCGTTTGTCTTTTGTGACAATATGCCAATTTTTTGAAAATAATGCCAGTTTTCCTCTAAGGGTGCTGCCATTTGAGCCTTGCTTGGCATGCAAAGGGGAAAGTCATTGGGCTTGCTTTCTGAATGGCTGCGAACTATCCTCACCACCTCTTTGGGTAGGAGCTTGCCATTGTCTGCCTCTAAACAATCCTTGAGATTGCCCTCTGCCCCTCGGGCACCTGTATCTACCTCTTTGGGGTCTGTCCGTGGCTGGAAAGGACCAATTTTTGGAAGGCCAATTTCTACTGAAACGTGGAGATTGTACCTGTAGAAAATCTTTCACTGTTTGCATTGATTTAGCCTTTTCCTCCATTTTCTTTAATACCTCCTCAGCTTTAACACCAAATAATACATCCGTTTGCAGAGGGGCATCTAGTAATTTAGCTTTGACATGATCTGGCAAGGTTTGCTCCTTGAGCCAGGCATGTCTACGTATGACTGATCCTGTAACAGCAGCTCTACATGAGGCCTCTAGAGCATCAAAACCACATTGCAAGGTATGTTTACCCACTTGTTCTGCACTATGCATCAAATCCTGCAACTCCTTCAAGTCTGGTTGTTCAGGTTGTGACATTTTACTTCTCAACTGTGATAACAGAAACTGTTGGTACTTTAGCATATGGAACTGGCAGTTTAATGCCCTCATGGTTAAGGTGGCGAGGTGTATACCTTTTTCCCCACCTTTCTAAGGATCTGGAATCTCTCTCAGAAGGTAATGGATTTTTAGCAGTGGAGGCCTTAATTCCCTTGGGGCCCTGTGAGATAGTTTCTGGGTCAGCCGCATGGCTTTTGTATAAAAATTGGTGTAAGTCAGGAACCCGGTAGTACCTCTCCGGCTTGACTGGGGCTGGAGGTAAGGAATCCGGGTTAAGGCAGGCCTCCGAGTACACATCATCTAGTATGTCTAAGACAGGAGGTATAGCCAAAGGCCTGTGCTGAGGTAGCAAGAGAAAATCCCTAAGCCTTTTCTTGGAATCTGAGTACTCTTGGCCTTCCCAGTGGAAGTGTTCCCTTAAGGTATGCAAGCTTTCCCCAAATGAGTAATCCTCTGGGGGGGAGACAGAGGGAATGGACTCCTCTGCATCAGAATCTTCAAAAGGGGAGTAAGAATGTTCTTGTTCATCAGAGTGCTCTGAAATAATGGAGGCCTGGTCAGAGGAGGGGGATTCTTCCTCCACTCTGGGCCTTTTGTCTGGGGGGGTTGAGAACCCCTGATCAGAGTAATTAAATCCTCATCCATTTTAAGCATCTGTTTCTTAGGCATGGGGGCTGGAGAAGGGCCCTGTGTAGCTTGTCTCTTAGAATGCATGGCTGCTTTAGACTTAGTGAAGGCCTTGATGGAAAAGGAAGAGGAAGGTCTGAAGACACCTTGAGAGGAGGCAGACCTGTCTACATTTTGAGATTCACCACCAAGAGTGGCTTCAGTATCTGTAGTCGGGGTGTGGGCCGAGGAGCCTGCGACCTCGGGCACAGAAGACACCGCCAATGAAGTGTCGTCGGTAGGCAGGGGCTGCGTAGGCGCCTCACTGAGAACCGGACCACCTGTAGTCGGCTTTGGTGTGGTGTCGGTAGAGGTCGCGGACCTCGTGTGTTGGTCCTTATCTTTGCGTTTTTTAGACAAAACTGGAGTCGGAGTATCCGGCGACATAATATAGTTAAATTTTTGCCAAAATAGTGCTGGGCTTAACTCCGGCAACGCTTAATGGTGCGTTTGTTGAATGTAGCACAAAACAACAGACCGAGACGTCGTGGTTTGGGCCTAAGCAAGGAATGCAGAGGGAATGAAAATCCTTATGCGGTATTTGCTTCCCACATGAAATACAATTATTAACTTTGTCTGACATCGGTCTGAGGCAAGAAAAGTTTCCCCAATGGGGTACTTAGCTTTCAAGAAGACTTCGGTTGTAAAATTTTCGTAATTTCAGGAGCTGGCCGACCGGCACTTGCGAACTGCTTCTGCTTCGGGCACCGTGCGGCAAGAAAGACAGAAGAAAATGGCGTTGGCTGGTTCTTTTATACCCCCTGTCGCACTGACGTCAGGGAAGCAGTGACGACAACCGACGCCGGACCTAGACTTTGGAATTCGGCCGATCGAGGACCCGCCTGACGGCAGGAGAACCCCCATCTGTTATGACTGCAGCTGTATGCACGATGAACATCTGGTAGGATCCTAACCTGGACTGAGGTTCACCTATGCCATCTGCCAAGGCAAGGTATGAGAAATATATGTGTGTCCAGTGGTTGAAAGTGTTGGGACCATACATTTTTTCAGATACCAATGAATTTGCAGCCTAGCAAGTGGAAGCATAGGGATGATTGCTGCTATGTAACCTTATTCTCTGAAAATCTCTCTTCCCTTGCAAGCCTGGACAAGAAAGAGGGATTGAAAGTAAATTGTGAGGTTCTGCAAATTCACCTGGAGCAGAAAGGCCTACATGTTCTTTGTGTCTAATCTGCATCCCAGGAAAACTAGGTTCTTAAGAGGAATGGAGGGAACTCCAACTGCAGGAGGAGAGTGAGAGTGAATTAGAGGTGCAGCAACAGGGTCTAGGTGATACAGCTTGGACAAGCAAATAGTTGAGGCAGGGGAATATTTGTATTCCCAGAGTCCTGCAAAAGGGTATAACCACAGCCAGGCACTTTATGAAAACTCTGGGAGGCTGTAGAAAGCACAAAGGGCAAATCAGAAAACTGGAAATGAGTTGAGCCAGTACAGAATGTCAGGAATTTCCTGTAAGACTGGTGTATGGGAATATGCAGGTAAGCATTCTTCAAGTCCTTTAAGTCCAAATATACTAGAAAGGCCTTTCGAAGCAAAAGGGGAAGAAGGGTCTGAAGATGCATCATTCTGAAAGTGGGTACCTTGAGGAAGGTGTTGACCTGAGGCAGGTCCAGTATGCGTCTCCATTGTCCTTTTCTTGGCACCAGCAACAACCTAGGGTAAAATCCTCTTCACAGAATATGAGGAGGGACTGGCTCTATGGTGTCTTGTGAAAGTAAGTCATGTAGGATGGGAGGGAGAAGATGCAACTGGTTGTGTGGAGGTGGTGGAATGCCCTCAAAGGGAGGGAGCTCCTTACAGGACAAACTGAAATCTTGCTTGCTAACAGTGAATATTCACATGTCTAAAGTGATCTTTTCCCAGTTTGTAATCAAAAGAGTGAGTCTTCTTGGAGAGGGGCAAGGGGGGAGACACACGGGGAATTAACTGAGAAGGGAGGACTCCCAGATCTGGGGTAATTTTCAGTGTTTATTGGAAATATTTTTCTGGGTGAGGTCTTGCATTTCTGGGAAGGCCTATGCTCATTTCTGACAAAAGTGGACTTGGCAGGGTAATTTCTCCAGTATATGGGCACAGATGTAAACAAAACTTGTCTGCAGTCCTTCATAGTCTTTCCTTGTTCTTGTACGGTCTTGAATAAACTAGCTGCCTGGAATCCAAACAGAATGTCCCCCATCAAGAGTGGAATCTAGGAGCTTTGCCTTGAAATCTTAAGGGTAGAGGCTGACTGCATAACCAGGCATAACTCCTAATAATTGAGGTAGTAGCAGCTGCTCTGTAAAAGGTCTCCACAGCGTCACAGGTGCATTTTATGATACGTCTACCCATACAAGTGGCTTGAGTTACCAAAGGCAAAATTTGCTGTTTTGGATGTGACCCTATCATGTCAGCAACCTTATTCAGGTTGCCAAGAATAGAAAGAGGGTATTTGGATATATGGGTCTGATAACTGATGCCCCTGAAGGCCAGGGTAGAGGAAGTACCGAACTTTTTGCCCATCTGTCCATAGACCTACTGTCATTGTCTAATGGTAAGACACTGGCATTTGCCAGTAGATTACAAGGCTTATCTGAAGCTAAAGAGACAGGCAGAAGGATCATCTACTGGATTCTTGAACAAAATCATAAGTTCATCTAGAACTCTGTAGAATCTACCAGGCCTCTTGAGGGCTCCAGGCTAAGAGTATGGAACAGAGGATGTAGATGCAAAAGCATCAGGAAAGGCCTTCAGTACTGGGCCTGGTGTCCACACTTATAAAAGGCTAAATTCAGTACATCACAGATTTGCTTTGACCCCCACTTATGAAATTTCATGACAGTCACAACGGTATCCCCAAAAGAAGCTTCTTCCACAGGGGAATCAGAGGAAAGTTAGTCCTCATCAGCTAAGGGCACCTGTTCAAGTGAGTAAATCTGGGAGGAGTATGCTAAGGAATGATCTGAATCTGAAGCCTCCTTCTCATTCTCAGAGAAAGTCTCTACAGTAATGGTCTGTGGAGTGGGAAAAGGGCTTAAAAGGAAGAAGGTTTACAGGACATAATGGCCTTGAAAATCCCCTGAGAAAAGTCCATCCATTCCTTCTCTAGAAGACAATGGGGAGGGGACACGCTTAGTCTTTTTGCCATTTTTTTGCTTACGCATGACATCTACATGGATGAAGAGCAGAGGCTCCAACCCCTGATGTACCTCAATCAGTGATCTGGAGATCTCTGCCAGTATTACAATTTCAAGGATACCTTCCAGGTCCTCTGAGATAATACTCCATGGTTCCTCCTTCTCAACAGCAGTTACTTCGGACATGTGGTCTGCTGCTGCGATATCTCCAAAGGGGTCAAGGTACAAGGCATGTGAGGAAGAGCTGGATGTACTGTGTGTTCTGCAACCTCAAAGAGTGAGTCAGAATCTGACTGGGCAGACTGAGAAGTGGGCCTAGTCCTCTTGATTTTTTTCTTTGGAGCAGACAGTGCAAGTAGGAGTGGAGGGGGTCTGCCATCTTAGACTGAGCCAACCTCTTCAGACAATAGGTTTCTAGGAATGTATTAAGCAATGACAAATAGGAGCTCAAGGTACTGGATATGAAAGACTGGCAGGTGGAACAAGAATTGCAGTCATGCTCTTCATCTAAGTAGAAAAGGCACTGGGAATGGAGGTCTTTGTAGTCTATCTGCAAACCTCACTTACACTTCCCTCCTTGTAGACATCCAACAAAATCATAGATGAACAATATAAACAAGAGAGGAAGGTTCCCCAATGGGGCACTTATCTGAATAAAATAAGTTTTACACTACAAACAACCATGCAAAGATCAGATTGTCAAGTGTGAGACATATGATCAGGCTAATGGCGAGATAGTTTGAAGAGTTACACCCATAAGTCCTCTTATGTATCCCTGTGCACAAGGGCTGAGGTCTTAAGTCAGATGTATGCTTCTGGAAGGGTTAGGCCTTGGTACCCTGCCAGATGTCAGTGGCAATAAGCCATCTGTTTGGAATACTGCAAAGTACAGTGTACACTTACCATAAATGTAGATGTTCAAGTGTATTCACTGTTGCAGTCCTGGTTACCCTCTCTCCAGCCCCCTAACTCTTTCTGGCTATACCTCTACTTTCTTTTACTATGCTTAAAAGCCTTTTTGGTGTATTTGCTTTTTGTTGGAGGTATACCTTTGTGTTTTTATGTTTATTTGCTCCCCATTGGGGGTGCACTTTACCACTGGGGCAAGAAAAACTGATGTAATGGCGTCTGCTGCATGTTTTTTACCCCTGACGACCTGACGTCATGGAAGAAGGGACAGCAACTGACACAGGACCCAAGACTTTGTTAATCAGGCCGACTGAGGGCAACCTGCCAGCAGATTACCCAAATGTAATGACTGCAACAGTGAAACGCGAAGACCATTGTTGATTTCAGTCTGGACATCTAGAAAGCTGCACAATGGGGAGTTATTTAGGACTCAATTATGGCAGACCTCAAAGTACAGTTTACAGTCTGGTGGCAGAGAGAGAGAAATTCTAGTAGTTCTGAATCCAGAACTATTCAATACCAGATCACAAAATACACAGAAAGGAGGAGTACAAGGAAAGAAAATTAAATTCTAAACACTACAAAGGAGGAGGTACAGTTTTAGTATGAGTAAAGGTGGACTGAACTGAAGCAGACACAGACATGTATGGCAAAAACAGCAGACAATTTAAACACACTGAAATCAGAACTTAGAGGAGTAGAGGTATCTACTGCAGAAAGAGCTGAGAAGGACAAAGTTATTTCTATCTTTTGGGTTCTCATCACAAAACTCTGGCCATACCTGCACCCTATACATGGCTCTTTGTTTAGGTAAGGCCTTCTTTTACAGAGGTGAAAATTTCCTTAAGGGCTGATGATTCTGCTTTTTCCACTTTAGTAGGGCTTGTTATAATGTGCCCTAAAAACTGTTACAGCCCTTACTCCCCAAGGATGCGCATATGCATATAGTAATCTCATGCAATGCAAAACAAGTCAACTATGCACATGGCCCTTGAGTACCTTTGCCTACATCTGCCTCACTTGGGTTCTGGCAAAGGCTCTGGTCTCACCCAGAGTGTCTTTTTTAGGAAAAGTGATGAGGTTAAAACTACCAACATAAAAATTTCAATGAAATGCAAAGTAAAGGTCACACTGCAAACTGCTAGGAGTCTAAACATGAAACTGCAATCACGGCAAGCATTCTTAACCCTGGAAAATGCTGACATCTGTGCAGTCACAGAAACCTGGTCCAAAGCTGTGGACAGCACCCCAGCCTTACCTGGTTACTCATCTTATCATACACTCAGACACCAAAATGTGGGCAGTAAAGCCAAAGGAGGTGAAGTTTCAATATATATTGAAGACATGCACAACTCTAGGCTGATCAAACAGTATGATACACAGGAGACACTCTAGGTGCAGTTAACCACTGACAAGACCCCTATAAAATTATAGCTAGCTACTAGCTCCCAAATCTGACTCAAGATGCCCAATCTGCCTATCTGGACCTCTTTGAATTTATCAAGATTCAACCCTTTACTCTGATCCTGGGTGACTAACTACCCAAACATAGACTGGAAGAACTACTCATGCCGAACACAAATGCCCAGAGACTCCCCGATTTTGTCAATGCAAATGCCTTGAAACAGCTAGTTGATACCCCCACAACAGGTGATAATATCTTGGACTTGGTATTAACCAACATGAGTAACCACTGCAGAATCCCTGCAGTATCATCCTCCCTGGTAATATCCAATCATAAAGTGCTCACTTTCAAAGTCACCATCTCCCCAGACTCCCTCTAGCTAGGGTAAAACAAAAAAACTTCTCCAGAGCTGATTACAGCCTCCTGAGGAGTGGTATAAACAGCTTCACAGCCCCCATCCCCTCTCTAGGAACTGGCACCAGTATCCAAAACTACACCAAAGCACTATACAAGCATTTCTATGGAATCAGGAATACCTGACAGAACAAAATAATCCTCCGCAAGGAAGAGTAAACCTGTCTGTTGGACATCTGCAATAAATAAACTCTATAACAAAAGGAATAAAATGCTGTCCAGGACCAAGGAGGAGCAGGTGCCCAATTGGAAGCAATCTCTCCTTAGCCTAAATGAGCAAATAAGAGCACTAGTGAAATCCTTCAAAGCAAACTTAAGTGTCCAAATTGGCCACATCTACTAGAGACAATCATAAGGCCTTCTTCACATATGTCCATAATCTCAAAGGTAGCACCCAGACCTGTTCAGAACTATCCTGTTCTTTTGCTTATTTTTACAAGTCATTTATAGCACTTTTATTGTCTGCATATACTTTTCTAGCTAGTTTCACTGTGTGTGAGGTATTAACTAGAAACTTTCTACAATTGTTAAGCATCTGGTTGGATTTGCAGTTGCCCACCCCTACTGAAATTTGATCTGGGACAGTCCTTCCAGTCTAGTGTCATTGCCTCATTCTACCTAATCTAGGGATAACATTTGAGAAGGCTAACCCAATTAGTTTCTCTCCTCCTTTCCACTTTACAAAAAAAAAAATAAATAAAAATAATAATTTTCTAAGCTTGTTTCCTGCCTGTCCTGTAAGCAAGGGTGCCCGCAGGCAGGTGCAAGGGGGTGCACTTGCACCCCCCTGGAATCTGCTGACTAGTTAATCTTTTAATTTAAAATTTAAAAACATTTTTTTGGGTGTTCTTCTTTAAGAACGCCCTTAAAGTCCAGGAGCAGATGCTGACATCATCGCGCGGTGCACAGTTTGCGAGCAGGAACTGAAACAGACGGTTTCAGGTTTGAAATGGGTTTACTTTACCTGCGAGGAGGACTTCACTGAAGATAACAGACGGGACGCTTGTCAGAGTGAGTAAGGTGTGTGTGTGTGTGTGTGTGTGTGTAATGCCCCAGGTGCTACATGGTGGTGGATAGAGAATAAGGCTTGAACCCTGTACCTTGGGCCCAGGTGGCAAGAGCCTGAATTCCCTACCCACCACCATTTGTAAAAATGTTGCAGATTTTTCCCTCATACTTGCTCTGTTCCTCATAAAATCTGTGGTTTCTGTATTTTTGTGTCCTTGCAAAGCCAGTAGTGCATTGATGTAGCGGTAGCATTGTTGCCTGACAGCTACATGTTCTCGGGTTTGATTCTTGGCTGGGGCGCCTTACCTTCTGTGTGGAGTCTGTATGCCCTCCCTGTTTTTCTTTCCTCCCATCTTACAAAGACGTGTCTGTCTGGAGTGTTTCTCCATGGGCCTCTGCTAAAAATTAACTTTTGTTCCAAATCAGACTTTCCTGGTTAACAAATGTTAAAAATGACACACATTTAAATATCAGACTTCATATTCTTCAGAAAGTGCATGGTAACACAACAGTTTTTATTCTAGCAATTTTCTAAGTGTATAAGATAAATATTTGAAATGTGTCCCTATTTTTGGGACTGTATTCCCCCATTATTGGCTTCATCCAGGTTTTGTGCTAAGGTTGAGAGCTATGGTAAGAACTGAATATGTTTGGGGCTATATTCCCCCATTACTGGCTTTGTCCGGGTGTTTTTTGCTAAGAGGTTGACAGCTATGGTGAGAAGTGAATTCACTAAATGTTTGGGGGCTGTATTCACCCATTATTGGCTTTGTTCAGGTGTTTTGTGCTAAGAGGTTGACAGCTGTGCTATGGTGAGAACTGAATTCACTAAATGGTAGCCATTTAAGTTTCCGTCTTCCTCTTTCACAAAACAGATGATTTGGCATAGTGGTATGTTGCTCTGATTGTTTTGTATAGGGTCCCCTGGGTTCAAGACGTGGCAGTGAAATGTATGGTGGTAACGCAGCATTTTAATCTAGCAACTTTCCAACATTATACAAGCAATGTTTAAAATGCGTCCCTGGTTTTTGGCCTTTTGCCCCCCCCCAATAAATTTTGGCTTTTTCCAGATTTCTTGTGCTGCAAAGTTCAGAGATTCAGTTGAGTGTCGAGTAGATTTTACAAGGAGCTGAGAGCTGCAGGGGAACAAAAGTTTAGTGCTGCTTATGCTTAGTCTGCTTGCATTGTTAATAGCACAACAGGTAGTGTACTTGCTTTTGATGCTGAAGGCTGTGGGTTCTACTCCCACAGTAGGTAGATGCATTACTGATACTGTACTGTGTTGTAAAGGGGGTGGATGCTGCAGTCCTTTTTGGCAAAGATACCTAGTAACTATGAACCTGTTATCAGTTTGCTATCCATTCCCTATTGCGGTATTACTAGCTTATCATTTTTTTAATGCATGCAATATAGGCAATTTATTCTTCAAGGGCAACAGGCACTTTATTGTAGATGAAACAATGACATATAAAGTTGTTTGTTAGCAGCAACCTCTTTATTAGTTACATATTTCTTTAATGTGGATTTTACTACTTCAGAGATTGTGCATATTTACTGATACTGGTGGACTATAGAAGGTTGAGTAGACTTTTATGATGGAAATGTTCTGAATTGGGCAGTTTTGTCATTGGTGTATGCATTTTGTTTCATTGTTTGCTGGAAAAAATGTTCAAAACCATAAATTTAAAATGCCCTCTAACAACTGTACTGCATTGTACAAGGAATATAATGTAATACAGTCAGGAAAGTGTATCAAAGAGCATGTGTATGTTTCATGTTCAAGGGGCCTATGATTTTGAAAACAGCCCAGAGTTAATCTTTATCTGCCACTGGCAAAATGTATTTTCTTTGAATGTGGGTTTCAATGTTGTTTCAATGCATGTGAGTTTCAAGGGCAGAGAAGATTTAATGCTAAGTCTATTTTCATTGTGAGACTGCATTGCTTTGTTTAACAGATATCTATTAGGGTTTGTGCTGTAAAATGCAAAATAAAACTTTCAAATGAAATCTAAATCATCGCAGAAGTAAAGCAGTATGCACATTACAGTGTTTATGGTAAATGGGGCAAAATAACCAAGGAATGGGACATTGGAATGGCTGTAGAGGGGAGGCTCCATTCGACCATGAGTTTGTGAGGGGGGAAGGGTAGCAAACTCAGACAGCCCCGGTTGAACTATACCTCTCAGCTGTCCATATTTTTGTAGAATGAATAGATATTTGCTTCTTATTTTTGGTTTGTTCCTCATAAAATTTGTGGTTTTCTAGCAAATCATATAGGAATGAAGTCACTAAATGACAGACATTGAGTTTCAGACGTCATAACATTCAGAAAAATGCATGCTAATGCAAGACCTGTTATTCTGTCAACTGTCTTAAGTTTATACAAGAGCAATTTTCAGTAGTGTTTGTATGTTCTCCAAATATATTTGGCCTTGTCCAGATTTCCTGCATTAAGAGGTTGAGAGGTATGTGCAAATCGCTTTGTAGAATTCGGAATATCCAAACCTCTTCCATTGTCCCCAATTTTGGCTCAAAATGTTGCTCTCCCCTAATAATCCCTCCTAAAACTGGCAATTTTGGAAGAAAACGTGGAGGGTTTACAATTATATATAACTGTAATGATCAGAGTTATTACTTTTATTTCAGAAATGCATGTAGATACTCTTATTTTGTTAGCTGCTCAAGTTAACAGTGTTAATATTAAAAAGGTGTCCCTTTTTTGACAGGTTCCCAGCTGTATTGTGTGGCAACTTTATATTTTTGCATCACATTTTTGGTCTGTTTTTCATAAAATTGTGTTTTTTCTGGCAAATTAGTAGCAAGTAATTAAAGATTGAAGTTAGAAAATAATGGCAGACATTTGAGTTTCAGATTTCATACCCTTCAGAAAATTTGTACTAATGCAAGACCTACTACTGTTCTACTATCCAAGTTAATAAGAGCAATATTTAAAAAATTGTCCTTATTTTTGGGCCTGTCTCTCACTTCTAGTTCTATGTATGGCTTTGTCCAGATTTCTTGCTCTGAAGTTGAAAGGTATGAGTGCCAGAGCCATTACTGTCAGCCAGAGACATTTCAAATTGTGACATACTTGTTGCACCCCCACTCCCCATTGTAGTGGCTCTGGATGAGTCCAAGGAAGGCAAGGAGCAGTTATGCAGTGTAAGTGTGCAGAGTATTCCCCCATCCAAGGTAGACCACAAGTACAACCATGGCTTTTCATCTGTCCTTGATTTTGCAGAATGTTCTGGTTTTCTGTCATATTTTTATACTGTTGATTTATGCTTCTTATTATTCAGGAAATGCATGCTGTCACAGTGCCCTATTGCTCTGTTTAAGTAGCAATGATTTAATGACCATCAGGTAAGCTTGTCGGAGATTGTAAGATGCAAGTAAGCTTAAATAAGCATACTGTTAAAGAATTACCAGCACTGAAAGCCTTTTCGTTGTTGCCATGCCAAGAATATTTACATAACTAGATAATGTATAAGCCTTGGGTATTGAAATGCATACGACAGTATTTGTAATAAAAGGACAGGATTACAATATTTTCAGAAGCTCATTACATTTGTTGGAGACTTGCAGTCATCTTTGCAGGCTTACCCGTAAACTAAACAGAATGCCAATCTATCATGTGTGGTCCATAACTTGTGCAGGAATCCTTTAAGCAATTTATCTTGAGCTTGTTTCTTGCTTGCTGTTCATTTTTTACTTTGATCATGTTTTCCCCATGAACCAAGTAGATAGTTGTGTCAGGCAGCAGGTCTTTTTTGGATAAGAAACAAATATTGTCTGTATAAGAAGGAGGTAGCATACCCCTCAGCTGTCCAGGTTTTTGCAGAATGTCCAGATATTTTGCCTCATATTCTTCCTAAAGAGGATTGAAGTTGCTAAATAATGACAGACATTTGAGTTTTAGATGTCATATCCTATAGAAAAATGAAACATCATCATCTTCTTTCGGTCGCCACAGCAGATCATCTGATTCCATTTCTTCCTGTCCTCTGCATCTTGCTCTGTCACACCAACCACCTGCATGTCCTCTCTCACCACATCCATAAACCTTATCTTAGGCCTTCCTCTTTTCCTGTAGCTTCATCCTTAGCATCTTTTTCCCAATATACTCAGCATCCCTCCTCAGCACATGTCCAAACCAATGTAATCTTGCCTCTCTGGCTTTGTCTCCAAACCTTCCAACCTGGGCTGACCATCTAATATACTCATTCCTAATCCTGTCCACCCTCGTCACACCCAGTGCAAATCTTAACATCTTTAACTCTGCCACATCCAGCTCAAACTCCTGCCTTTTTGTCAGTGCCACTGTCTCCAACCCATATAACATAGCTGGTCTCACTACCCTCTTATAGACCTTCCCTTTCACTCTTACTGGTACTCGTCTGTCACAAATCACGCCTGACACTCTTCTCCACCCACTCCATCCTGCCTGTACTCTCTTCTTCACCTCTCTTCAACACTCACCATTACTCTGAACTACTGATCCGAAGTATTTAAACTCATCCACCTTCGTCACCTCTACTCCTTGCATCCTCACCATTCCTCTATCCTCCCTCTCATTCACACACACATATTCTGTCTTAGTTCTGCTGACCTTCATTCCTCTTCTCGCTAGAGCATATCTCCCTCTCTTCAGGGTCTCCTCCACCTGTTCCCTACTCTCACTACAGATCACAATGTCATCTGTAAACATCACAGTCCACGGGGACTCCTGTCTGATCTCAACTGTCAACCTGTACATCACCATTGCAAATAAGAAAGGGCTCAGAGCTGATCCTTGATGTAACCCCACCTCCACTTTAAAACGCATCTGTCATTCCCACCGCAGACCTCACCGCTGTTACACTACCCTCGTACATATCCTGTACCACTCTTACATACTTCTCTGACACTCCTGACTTCCTCATACAATACCACAACTCCTATCTAGGCACCCTGTCATATGCTTTCTCTAAGTCTACAAAAACACAATGCAACTCTTTCTGACCTTCTCTGTACTTCTCCATCAACACTCTCAGAGCAAACATCGCATCTGTAGTGCTTTTTCCTGGCATGAAACCATACTGCTGATCACTAATCATTATGTCCCTTCTTAACCTAGCTTCCACTACTCTTTCCCATAACTTCATGCTGTGACTGATCAATTTAATCCCTCTGTAGTTGCTACAGATCTGCAGATCACCCTTATTTTTAAAAATCGGTACCAAAACACTTTCTCCATTCCTCAGGCATCCTCTCAATTTCCAAGATTTCATTAAACAATCTAGTTAACAACTCCACTGCCATTTCACCTAAACACCTCCATGCATCCACAGGTATGTCATCTGGACCAACAGCCTTTCCATTCTTCATCCTCTACATAGCTATCCTTACTTCCTCCTTGCTAATCCATTGTACTTCATGATTCACTATCCCCACATCATCCAACCTTCTCTCCCTCTCATTCTCTTCATTCATCAACCCTTCAAAGTACTCTTTCTATCTCCTCAACACACTGTCTTCACTTGTGAGTATGTTTCCCTCATTATCCTTTATCACCTTTACTTGCTGCACATCTTTCCTAGCTCGGTCCCTCTGTCTAGCCAATCGGTAAAGGTCCTTTTCTCCCTCCTTAGTGTCCAACCTTTCATACAACTCTTCATACGCCTTATCCTTAGCCTTCGCCACCTCTCTCTTTGCCATGCACCTCATCTCCTTATACTCCTGTTTACTTTCTTCATCTGTCTGACAATCCCACTTCTTCTTTGCAAACTTCTTTCTCTGTATACTCTCCTGTACTTCCTCATTCCACCACCAGGTCTCCTTATCGTCCTTCCTCTGTCCAGATGTCATACCAAGCACCTTTCTAACCATCTCCCTTACTAGCTCTGCTGTAGTAACCAGGCTATTTGGTAACTCTTCACTGCTACCCAGTGCCTGTCTTAACTCATCCCTGAACTCCACCTCACAATTACCCTTTTTCAATTTCCACCATTTGATCCTTGGTGCTGCCCTCACACTCCTCCTCCTCTTCTTGATCACCAACGTCATCCTACAAACCGCCATCCTATGCTGCCTAACTACACTTTCTCTGGTCACTACTTTACAGTCTCCAATCTCCTTCAAACTGGCCCTCCTACATAAGATATAATCCACCTGTGTGCATCTTCCTCCACTCTTGTATGTCACCCTATGCTCCTCCCTCTTGTTAAAATACGTATTCACCACAGCTATGTCCATCCTTTTCGCAAAATCCACTACCATCTGCCCTTCTGCATTCCTTTGTTTAACACCATACCTACCCATCACTTCATCATCCACTCCTCTGTTCCCTTCACCAACATGCCCATTGAAATCTGCTCCAATCACCACTCTCTCACCCTTGGGTACAGTCATCACCACTTCATCCAACTCCAAAATTTTTCTTTCTCATCCATTGCACACCCAACTTGTGGAGCATATGCACTAACATCATTCATCATTACACCATCAATTTCCAGCTTCATAAACATCACTCTATCCGACACTCTTTTCAACTCCAAAACACTCTTAGCATACTGTTCCTTCAGGATAACTCCTACGCCATTTCTCCTCCCATCCACACCATGATAAAACAATTTGAACCTACCTCCGATACACCTAGCCTTACTCCCCTTCCATCTGGTCTCTTGCACACACAATATACCAACCTTCCTTCTGTCCATCATGTAAAATGCATACTAACATAAATCCTGTTATTCTAGCAATGTTCTAAGTTCATGAGAGCAATATTTATAATCTGTCTCTATTTATGTTGGGCTTTGTCCAGATTTCTTGCAGAGGTTGAGGTGTGTGAGAGAGAAAGTGAAACGTCCTATTTAGAGTTAGCAGGTGGAATTTATTTTCAAGTGTATTTTCAAGGAATTGTGAGCTTCAAGGGAAGAGAAGTTTACTGCTGCTCATGCTAAGTCTGCTTAAAATGTGCAACTGTTTTGTTTAGCAAATGGTATCATTATTGTGGTATAGAATTTTAAAGCAGTGTTAGTAGTACAGCAGGTAGCATACTTGCATCTTGATGCAGAGGGCTATAGGTTCTACTCCCACAGCATGTAGATTTGTATTTTAAGGGGGTGGAGGGCTGCAGTCCTGGCTATGTCCTCCTTTGGATGAGATGCCTAATAACTATGAACTTGTTTTTCAGCTTACCACCCATTCTGTATTGCAAATATACCAGCTTACTATTTTTAATGTAACATAGGCAATGTATTCTTCAAGGGCAGCAGACACTGAATTTGTTGATGAAATGCTGAAATATAAAGTTGTTTTCTAGCAACAACCTCTTCATTAGTTTCAGATCTCTATAATGTGTAATTATTCAGATGACTTTTACTTCTGCAGAGATTGTGCATACTGACATTGATGGATTGTAATGGCAAAAGTTTAAGTGGCCTTTTATGATTGAAATGTTTTGAATTGGGTAGTTTGTCATTATTGGCTCATATGTTTTGTTTCATTGCTTGCTGGAAAAACATTCAAAACTATAAATTTAAAACAGTCTAACAAGTGGTGCTGTATTATAGAAGGAATATAATTTAATTATTTTATATTATAATTAATACAATCTGTATATATTATAATTGTGCATAATCATATGTATAAATATGTACACTTCTTATGCATGGCTACTCTTGCTTATCACAGTAACAGGAAGGATACTGTAATGGCTGTGTCAAGAAAAAAGGTCTAAAGCTTTTAGTTGAGCATATAATTAAGTTGTTCACATCAGTGATAATGCAGACCCAGCTTCATATAACTAAGGGTCAACCACACAAAATCAGAAAACACCCAGAATTTCCCTTGCCCACTCAGTAAAACTAATCTTGAAAAAATAATTAATAATGTGCATATATTAGGGTTATTGGAATTATCTATAAAAAGATGAAGTGATGATTTGCAACCATGTCAATGTTGGGATTATGAAAAAATGCTTGATTCAGCATTAATTAAAAGATATACATAATTTAGTGAATGCACACAGTTTAAGTTAAATACAGCTATAACGTGTTGTGCATTCAGAGCACAGAATGCCAGCTTTTATTTAAACAGCAACTTGTGTTACTGAGAGCTAATCTTGGAAGCCAAAGAACACTAGTGTTATAAAGTAATCTGTTTAAACCTGTATAATCTAAACAGGCTTATGGGACTCAGTTTAGTGTCCTACATGAAAAATACTGAGATAATGAACACTATTCCCCAGTAGTTGTTTCTAAGTCACTTACAAATAAATAAATAAAACAAGAGGAAGTATTTTGAGGTAAAACAAATATCTTGTCTTTATGGTAGGTAAAAAGTAAAACTCTGTTAGTACCCAAGTAAATAAAATGATTATTAGCAATGAATGAGAAATTATTCCAGTATAGAGAACTGAACAGCCAAGCCTTCTGGATCAGAATTCAAAAGGGCTGCCAGCTGAAAGTTCCCTTGAGTTAGTTGCAATGTACATGGGTATGTAAAAAAATCATGGATTCCTATTTAAATCTAGATACCTGTAATCATTGTAGAAGTAAAGCATAAGACAGTATGCACACTGAGAATTTTGAACAGTGTTTATGGCAACTGGAGAGAAATAGCCAAGTAATGGGACCCTGTAATGGCTGTGCGGGGGTGGGGCTCCATGGGTGGAGGGAATGGGGCTCTGTGGGCGGGGCTCTGGGTTTGCACCCCCCCCCCCTGCAAAAAATCCTGCAGGCTCCCTTGCCTGTAAGTCATCTCGTCCAGATAGAGATTTGCTGTATCCAGGACTGTTCGTAAGCTTCTGAGCCCCCAAGCCTTTCTGTGTTGGAGGGAAGACTTCTAGCTTAATTTTGTTTCTTAGAACTAGCCAGTTTTCTAGTTTCAGCACTCAAATCTGTTTCTTTGAGCTCAGCACTTGTTCAGAACTCATTGTAAGCACTAAATAAGCTACAAATTACTACAGCACTCAACTTTTCTAACTTGTCTAGAGGAAAACAGTTTATAGTACTTAATAAATAAGCACCTATCCAGGAATGTCTATGGGTCAGCTCCCGGTGTTTTCTCCTGTCTACCTGATGAATCTGGGCATCTTGGGGCAATGCAGCAATTGCCTCATGTACACAGACAACCCTCTCCTCCTACCACCCAACACTACAACCTGTGAGAGATGCACTTATATAGCCAGACTGGAAGCAAAGCTCTCTTCACCAAAGACTGAACTAGACAGTCAAGAGGTGAAGGTAAACACCTGCACCATACCACATTCATCATAGTCCCTCAAAACCTGCACCACCAAAACACACACATAGAAACACAAAACACACACCTACATTCGCTGAGGCTCTCAATAAAAATCTACCCAAGCAACAGGGACCTCCAAAGCAGAAACGCAAGCAACCTCCACCCCCCAAACACAACCCAAATGAGACACAGCCCACAAACACAGTGGGCCACTCAACCACAGCCCATAAGGCATAACAACGTACCCAACACTCTAGTCATAGGTGACTCTATAGTCAAGCACACTGATGTTCCACTCACCAGGCTAAACAAGGAGAAATTTACTGTCAGCTGCCTGTCAGGTGCCAGGAACCACCACATAACGCATGCACTCAGGTCACTCCACAAGTACAAATATGACTCTGTCATTGCCCATGTTGGTGTGAATGACCTGAGACATACCTACCTGGACTACATGAAAAATGACATGGAGGAGCTGTCTGATCTTGTAGCCCAGGCAGGTATGACCCTAGGCCTCAGTAGCATTCTGCCATCACCCAGAATGATACCACAGCACAAGGACAAAATGATTGACCTCAACAATTGACTAAGCTTCTGGTGTCATTCTAAGGGGATCCAGTATCTGTCTGCCTGGGATGACATGATCGACAGACCACAATGCTTTGCCAGAGATGGCCTGCACCTGTCGCCCTTGGGATTCCAGATACTGGCTAAGACTCTTGCCACCCCTATAGTGCCTTTTTTAGGCATGGTTCAAATGACAAATTCACCACCGTAACAGGTACAAGCAAGCAAAATCTGAGGGTAATGCTACTTAATGCTAGAAGTCTAAACCTCAAAATGCACTCACTCGAGGCACTCCTTAAAATGGAGAACATCGACATCTGTGCAGTGACAGAGACCTGGTTCAAGGCTCCAGAGACCACCCCTGCATTACCAGGCTATAATTCATACCAGACCTTTCGGCCACCTAACCTGGGCTGAAGCACTAAAGGCAGAGGCGTGTCCATATTCATTAAGGATATCCACACCTCCAGGCTAGTTGCTCAGCATAATGCATCAGAGATTATCCAAGTGCAACTAACTCTGGGCAAGACCGCAATCCAAACTGTAGCTTGCTACAGATCCCCCACCATCCCCCAGGATTCCCACTCCTCATTTCTTGATACAGTGGAAAATATTAGGGTACAACCTAACACCCTAATAATGTGCGATTTCAACTACCCCACCATTAACTGGGAAAACTACTCATGTACCAACTCTTGTGCTCCACGTTTTCTGGAATTCATAAATTCCAACCCCTTGGATCAACTTATTCACACCCCCACCGGGGGCAGCAATATCCTAGACCTGGTCATTCCCAACATAGGCAAACGGTGTTCCACACCAGAGGTCAATTCCTCGTTGGTCAGATCCGACCACAAGATAATCACCCTAGACATCCACATCCCACCCCCCATTAGGGAAACCACCGTAAAAAAATTCTCCAAATCCAACTTCAAGCTTCTTAAGACAGAAGTGGGCAAACTTCACGACACCCATGCTGGCGGACAATAGAGGTACGACTGCTGAATCCTATACAAATGCATGTTATAAGCACATACACGAGTGCATGGATCGTGCAATCCCTAACAGAACCAATATGCTATCCTCCAAAAAAGAAAGCCAATCTGGTGGTTCCCTGCCATAAACAAACTTTACAACAGAAGAAAGAAACTGTTGCAAAAAAAGAGTAAAATCCCATGACTGGAGGAACTCCGTGGTCAGCCTCAGTAAGAAGCTGAGATCCCTCATAAAATCCTCCAAAGCTAGTTACGAAAACAAAATCGCCACTGATTCTAAAAACAGCCACTAAGCCTTCTATAGGTATGTCAAGAATCTCAATGGCAACACTCAGATCTGCTCCGAGTTACAGCACAATGGCACTAAATATACAGAACCAACTGATATAGCCAACATCCTGGCAGATAGGGGGTGAGAGAGGGGTAAAGTTAGCACTGAACCTAAAAGGCCCATCTCTATACCAAAAGAATGCAAAGTTCCTCTAATCACGGCTGCACAGGTAAAAAAAAAACTCTCCAAAGCCAAGAACACAGCTTCCATGGGACCTGACAACATCCCAGGCTGCATTCTACATGAACTACAGAACGAACTGGCACCCGACCTAAGTACCATTTTCAATCATAGCTTCATCTCAGGCTTTGTGCCCACTGAATGTCGCACAGCAACGGTTATCCCACTCCACAAAGGGGGAGCCACCACGGACCCCAGGAACTACTGCCTCATTAGTCTGACGAGCCTGGTCTGCAAGGCCATGAAATGTATCATCATGGAACTTATAAACAATGACACTGGTATTCTTCAAACTCTGGACCCTACCCAGTTTGGGTTTGTAAAAGGCAGATCATGTCTCCTAAACCTGATAGACTTCTTTGAAGCGATCACCAAAGCCGTAGATGAGGGTAAGGTGGTCCACAAGGGCGACAGGTGCAGGCCGTCTCTGGCAAAGCATTGTGGTCTGTCGATCATGTCATCCCAGGCAGACAGATACTGGATCCCCTTAGAATGTCACCACAGCCTATCTAGATCTCGCAAAGGCTTTTGACACCATCCCCACTCTGGAATTATAGATAAACTCACTAAACTAGGTATAAATCCCTATGTCACAAGATGGGTTGCCAACTGGCTCACTGACAGAACCCACTCTTTGAAAGTAGCAGACTCTAAATCCAACTTCAGACAAGTGACAAGTGGAGTACCACAGGGTTCAGTCCTAGGTCCTCTCCTGTTTGGTATTTACTTCTCTGACGTACAGGCTGATACAGAAGGTCTTTGACTAACAAAGTTTGCAGATGACTGCAAACTAGCAGCCATAATCAAAACTCCTAATGATGTGGATATCCTACAAAAGGGCCTCACTGAGACAGATGCCTGGTGTCAAAGCCATGGCCTCAAGCTGAATGCCAAAAAGTACATTGTCATCCCTTTGGTAAAAACTCTGTAGCCATGAACTACCACATAGGCGGTAGTCTACTTAACACGGAAAGTGTGATAAGTGACCTTGGGACACAGGTGGACAATAGTCTCTCCTTTGATAATCACATCCCCACAGTAGTCAAGAAATCCTTCTACATGGCACACCTCATCACAAAAGGTTTCTCATCCAGGAAAAAAGAGGTCATTGTTCTCCTCTACTCATTAGACCCATTATAGAGTACAACGCCCCTTTTGGTATGTACCTCACAAAACATCTACAACAACAGGAAAGGCCACAGAAATACCTCAGAAAGAGGATTACTGGCCTCAAACAGATGCCCTACGCAGACCGTCTCAAAAAACTCTGTCGCATATCGCCTACTCAGAGGTGATCTCTGCCTAACATACAAAGCTATGTTAAACCCAGAGCTGTTGGACATGCTCCACTTAAAGAAATCCCAATCCCTCCGAGCTACACGCTCTAGAGACCTAAACCTTGTCACCACAATAAACAGAACATGCTGGAGGGATAGATTCCTGTCCCAGAGACTGCCCATACTCTGGAACAAACTACCTATCTATATCAAAGCTCCTCATTAGCACTCTTCAAGAAAAATCTTGATGATTGGATGGGAGATAGGAAATTCACCCTGTGGATCACTTCTGTGGCTCTGCTTGACAGGGGCACAGGAAAATAATTTTCTTGGGTGGCAAAAGCCAGGGTACCGTTTGGCTAGGCTTATATAGGCCCTAGGGCCAATAGCCTAGTACCTACCTATGAACCTATAGTCAAGGACACCACATATACAAGTGCCATAGATAAAGCAAACTTGCTGGCTGACCGATTCAGTAAAGGTTTCACCCCTATGTTCCCCATCAGTAAATCAGGACATGCCCAGTACCTGCCCCCCTTCCCCTTATATCACAAGAAAAGGTCATCACTGCTCTCTCAAAGGCAAAAAAATACACACTCCATGGGACCAGATAACATCCCAGGCTGCATCCTACATGAACTCAGGCAGGAACTTGCAACACCATTAAGCATCCTATTCAACCAAAGCCTGAGTACCAGCTTCATCCTAGCTGAGTGGAGGACAGCCACTGTTATCCTTTTGCTCAAAAGTGGAGCATCCACCGATCCAGGAAATTATAGACCCTTCAGCCTGATCTACAAGGTCATGGAACAGATCTTCATGGACCTCATTAACAAAGACATTGGCAATCACCAAACACTCAATCCCGCACAGTTTGGCTTCAAGTGAAGGTCATGTCTGTTAAATTTGGTCGACTTCTTTGAGACAGTCATCAAACCACGGACGAGGGGAAGACCGTGCACACTGCCTACCTTGACTTTGCCAAAGCCTTTGACACTATTCCCCACTCGGGCATAACAGAAACTCTCTCAACTAGGCATCAATCCATATGTTACCAGATGGGCAGCTAACTGGCTCACTGTTAGAACCCACCTAGTCAAAACAGGGGAAGCCACCTCAAGCAGTAGACCCGCAACGAGTGGCATAGCCCAGGATTTGGTCTTGGGGCCTCTGTTATTTGGGATATACTTTTCTGAGGTGCAGGCCAAAACCAGTGGGCTATAGCTGACCAAGTTTGCAGATAACTGCAAGCTGGGTGCTGTCATCAGTTCCCCTAGTGATGCGGACATCCTCCAAGAGGATCTCACCCAAACAAATGACTGGTACTAGAAACATGGCCTCAAGCTGAATACCAAAAAATGCATCGTCATCCCCTTTGGGGAGAGTGACATCCCCACAAATTATCACATTGATAACAACGTCCTAAGCACGCAATCAGTTGTGAGGGATTTGTGCACCCTTATTGACAGCAACCTGACATTTAACCACCATGTTTCTTCTGAAGTGACGAACAACCAACGCAGTCAGCCCATTGCATTGCCCTCTTCCTCTGCTATCACGCAATCAGTTGTGAGGGATTTGTGCACCCTTATTGACAGCAACCTGACATTTAACCACCATGTTTCTTCTGAAGTGACGAACAACCAACGCAGTCAGCCCATTGCATTGCCCTCTTCCTCTGCTTAGCAGACTGTGTCTGAGGACACAGGACATACCATGCCCAATATCTGACTAAATCATGTCCCCTCCTGGTCAACCCTTGCCCAGTGACAGGAAGTGAATAGCCCAAATGTCCAGGAGGGAACTGATGACAACTTGGGATAAAAAGCACAGAAAAACATTGGTAAAGATCATGTCATTTTGGATAACCTTTATCCACAGCAGTGTGGACAAATCTGATTTTGTTGAAAGTACAGAGATAGGATGGCAGTTCGTGCAAAATGATGCAAGGATATAATAAGGGATACAGAAGTAAAACAGCCAGTGCAAAACTAAAGAAGCACAGGTATGAATGGAATGTGTAATGCACTGCATCATTTACACAACACATCAAAAACTAAGTGTATGGAATGGGAAACACATTTGTTTTTATGATGGTCATAAGAGTGAAAAAATTATGTTGCTAATGCATAAAAAGGCAGATCAAAGAGGAGTAGACAAAGTGCAGACAACTGCAGCCTAACTTCAGATGGCAAGGCAGATGTAGCAGAGCCTGACAGGCTACAAGGACACTACACAGGAAATGAAAAAGATTACTACACAAACAAGGACACCAAGGATGTCAAGACAAGTGCAGCAGTAGCTGACAGACAGAGGAGTTTGATAGTTCTGTACAATAGGAATAGGACAGCCGTTTTCATTTGTGGTGAAGCATGGACAGCTTGAGATAATGGTCACAAAGGTACAGCTGTGTAAGATCTTACCATAACAGTAGATGTCCGGCTTCTTACTATTGCAGTATTCTTTATACATGGGACATCATAGGATATCCTGCCGAGGATAGCCTAACACCTGGCCAGCATACCAAAACCATTATACCTTTCTGGCATCATACATCAGACGTATATCCTACGTGCAAGGTTTAAGGGTATATATGTCATATTTAGACACCTAATCCTCAGAACTTAAGTGCCACAGAAGAACTAGAGCAACCCCAGAAAAAAAAAACATGGCCATTCCAGTAAGGGAAAAGGAGATAATGACACAAGAGGAAACCCCTCTGCCAGCAGAAGGGCAATAGAATAATAAAAAAAGAGAGCAGGGGGGAAAGACTGAATACTGCAACAGTGAGAAGTAGGACATCTACTATTATGGTATGATGTTACACAACTGTACTATGTCCTTCCTTATAGCTGCTGCAATATTCTCTATACCTATGTAAAAAGCTACTGAAAAGGATGGGAGGAGAAAGAGAGAAGACCCCTCCACAAACCCATAAATGACAGACCTGGTCCTGGAAATGTCATCCAACTTAAAATGTCTGGTAAAATTGTCAGCAGAAGACCTAGTAGCAGCTTCCAGGATGAATCTAATATCCAGACCTTTTAGAAAAGCAACCAGAGGAGGCAACTGCCCTGGTAGAATGAGCACAAACATAAGAGGAAAGCTGTTTGCCATAAAAAAATAACAACAGACACTCTGCCCTTGTGAAAAAAAAGGAGGAGCCTCCATAAGGGCTTGAAATTCAGAAACTCTCTTGACAGAAGTAAGAGCCACCAGCAATACAGTCTTCCCATTACAATGTTGCAGGGAAGAAGAAAAGGCAAGAGCAAAAAGGGACTAAGCCAATTTTTCAAAAACAGAATTAAGTTTTCAAGTAAAAGGAATAGGTTTTCCTTGGCACCAAATATGAATGACACATTTTACGAATTGTTTGACTTCAAAACTGGAAGCCAAAGGAGGATTCAAAGTCAGACAATCAGAGATGGCTGACAAATGAGCTTTAACAGAAGAATATGCCAAAATCAGTATTGAACAATTCAAACAAATAAGGAAGGACCATAGGGTCCCCCCACAGAAAAGGGATCCTGGTCATGTTTGAGATACCAAACAGAAATTCTCTTCTATTTAGCTACATAGGATTTTCTAGTACTAGGTTTTCTTGCCTTCTGCAAAACCCAAAGCATGTCCTTAGTAAAAAGGGTTTTGATTCCTTTAACACACCACATCTTCCAAAATGTCAATTACATGTGGAGAAGTGAGGGTGAATGAGGGACCCCTTGTCTTGTGTGAGATGCCTCAGCCTGTGAGGTAACTTGTGACGACTGCCCCTGGCCAGGTGAAAGAGAAGGGGGACCCAGTGCTGTCTGGGCCAAAAGGGAGTCAATCAACAAGATTTTGGATGTGTCCCATATGATCTTGTGCAACACCCTGTGGAGTAGAGGAAGAGGGGGATAGGCATATAGGAACATCTGCTTTCAAGTGAAAGACATGGCGTCCACTTTCCAAGCCAGTGGACTTTGAACTCTGCAACAGAAACAAGGAAGTGGTGTGTTCAGAGGAAGGCAAAATAATCTACTCGAGGAGTACACGACTGATGGACAATGTCCAGAAATACCCTTCTGTGAAGCATCCATTCATGAGGATGTGTTCTGGACTTGCTCAGATAGTCTGCCACTAGATTTGGCTGAAGGGATGCAAAACCGCCTGAAGAACTAAGTGATGGTGGATGGCAAAACCCCAAGCCTGACTGGCCAGCATGCACAGAAGACAAGACTTGTGCCCCCTGCTTGTTGTTATAGCACATAACTGTGGTACTGTCTGCAAAAACCTTTATAGGACCTTGAACCCAAAGAGTGTGAAAGGCCTGAAAAGCTAGGCTTACGGTCCTCATCTCTTGGATGTTGATGTGGTCTGACAGCTGTTGATGGGACCAGAGACCCTTAACTTTTAGATTGTTGAAAAAGCTTCCCAACCATGATATGAAGCATCCATGTACAGTTCTTGAGTAGGAACAGGACCCTGAAAAGGCAGACCAGGATTTAGGGTGATCTGCTGAATCCACTGGTAGAGCGTGAGTTTGAGACAGTGTAAAGAAGGACTGGAAACTCCACAGGTTGGCAGTGTTGGAGCCAAACAGCATTGAGACACCACTGAAATTTCATGTGGAGTTTAGCAAACCAAATGCAACTGCCCTAGCGGAGGCAATAGCTGCATTTAATGGAATAGCAGTCTACCTGAGAGGCATAGCTCAGTAAAGAGAGAGCAGAAGACTTGCCATCTGAATCAGGAAAGTCAGCCCCACCCCCAGCTGAGACAGAAAAGCCAGGACATATTTAGTCATGTGGGTCTGATAATTAATGGCCCTAAAAGTCAAGACAGCAGAAGCAAACACTTTTTCCCATACTTCTATATAGTACAGCTGCCCTTGTCAGAAGACAGAAGCTTGGAAGATGAAAGTTTGGATGACTTATCTGTGGACATAGAAACCACAGCAGGATCAGATGATGGGCTTTTACACAAATATTTATGATTCTCACGTACTTCACAAAATCTGTCTTGGCTTCTTATGGGCTAGAGGCTGATGTAAAATTATCCAAAAGGCAGCTATGACTGGAGGGATTGCCGATGGTCTGGGTGAGACCATTGGCTGAAGTTTCACAGTACCTCTTTTGAACATCTTATACTTGTGAACAATCCCATTTAAAAAGTGTTCCATCATACAAACCACTGTATCCCCAAAAGATAATTCCTCAAAGGGAGAGTCAGGGGAGACAGAATTGTCTTCCTTAGACCCTAATGCCAAAGGCGAGTGCATTTGACAACATTAAGCTATAGGATTCTTTACCCGAGTCTAACATATCAGAAGAAGCAGAAAGTACAGTTGTGTAAAATCTTTCCATAACAGTAGATGTTCTTTTCTTCACTGTTGGAGTATTCTTAACCTTAGGGATCTCCTGCCAAGGATAGCCCATCGTCCAACCAGTAAACTAAAGCCTTCCATTGAGGAAGTAGGGCATAAAGTTAACGTACAGACACAGATACCTAGAACTGAACTGCCCCAGTGCAGAATAATCTCCATAGGACAAAACAGGCTATGCACATCCAGAAGGAGAAAATGCAGATGGAAAATGTGAGACCCTCAGGCAAGAGGGTGAGAAAATCAAAGCCCATAAGAAAAAAAACAGGGATGGAAGGAGGGACTGCATGTTATAACAGTGAAAAGAAGGACATCTACTGTTATGGTAAGATTTTATACAACTGTAGCATGTCCTTCTATATCACTGTTGCAGGCAGTATTCTGTACCTTAGGGAGAGTACAAAAGCTCAAGAAAAGGAGTGGGAGGTGGAAGGTTGGGAAGAGTCCTCAAGAAACCCATCCAGGAATACTCTAGCTTAACCTGCTCTGGCCTTAGAAACCATATCTAATTTATAATGCTTAGTAAAGGTATGCACTGAAGACCAAGTTGCAGTTTCAAGAATGGAAATGGTATCCAAACCTTTGAAGAAGGCACCAGAACAGACAACAGTGCAGGTGGAATGAGCTCAAATGAAGTAGATAGACACTTGCCATGAAAAGAATAAGAAAAGGCCTTAAATATATAGGAGGACATAGTTTGCTTACAAACAGCTAAACCCAATATTCTGGGATGAAAAGAAACAAAAAACTGGTCAGACTTACGAATTATCTTAGTTTTATCCAAATAACACTGGAGCTCTCTCTGCAAATCCAGGGTATGCAGGACCCTCTCACAAGCAGACTGAGGAGAGGAAAAAAAAAAGGAAAGGAGTTGTACTGGCTGATTCAAGGGCAACTCGTTAACAACCTTCAGCATAAAAGCAGGATTAGTACAAAGGGACACCTTGTCCTTGTGAAAAACCAAAAAAGAAGGAATGGCCATAAGGGCCTGAAGATCAGAAACCCTCCAAGCAGAAAAGCAAACAATATGACAGCCTTCTAGGTGCAGTGTTGCAAAGAAGCTGAAACTGCAGGCTCAAAAGGAGCCTGGGTCAATTTTTCCAAAACAAGGAGGAGGAATAGGCTTCCCTGGGGTCCTAAGATGTAGGATTGCCTTTAAGAAACTGCTGCATCTCAAACTGAGAAGCCAAAAGAGGATTTAAGGGCAGACGGGCAGAAATAGCTGACAAATGGGCCTTTGCAAAAGAATAGGCCAAGCAAGACTGGAGCAACCAAAGGGATCTCAACTGAAAAAGGGTACTGTTATGAGCATGGCACCAGACAAAAAAATATTTTCCATCTGTGCAAACAATACTTTTTAGTTACAGGTTTTCTTGCCTCCTGTAAAACCCTGAGCATGTCCTCAGAAGAAAAGGTGCGTAAAAGGGATTAAACCCAATCACACACAGTGTCAGCTGAAGAGCAGACAAGTAAGAATGGATGATTGACTCCTTGTCCTGTGTGAGGAGGTCCAACCAGCAAGGTAACTTGTGCTGAATGCCCCAGCCAAATGCACTAAGAGAGGGAACCATTGCTGTCTTGGCCAAAAGGGAGTCACTAGCAAAGTTTTTCTAACGTCCAACTGAATCTTCTGCAGGATTCTTGGAAGAGGAGGAAGGGGAGGGAAAACAGAGAAACATTCCCTTTCAAGGAAAAGAAAGGGCGTCCATCTTCCACGCCAGATGGCACGGCTCTCTGGAACTGAAGAGCGGGAACTGTTTGTTCACAGGCAAGGAAAAACGACCTTCCTGGGGAATACCCCACCAGTGGACTACATCCAGAAATATGTCTCTGTGAAGTATCCATTCGTGAGCCTGTGTTTTGGACCCTGGCCACTAGATTGTGCTCTGAAGGAATATACACTGCCTGAAGAGTTAGCTGATAACTGATTCCAAGCCTGAACAGCCAGCCTGCAAAGAAGGTAAAACTTTGTATACCTCTGCTTGTTTACACACCACATCACTGTAGTTGTCTGTGTAAATCTTCAGGGGGGCTGGAGAGAACATCGGGTCAAAAGCCTGAACAGACAGAATCAGAGCTCTCATCTAGTTGATGTTGATATGGTCTGACATCTGAAAAGGGCGGCAGAGATTTTGAACTTTCAGATGACCTCAGGAAGCCCTCCATCCCAAGTCTGAAGTGCTGGTGAACAGTTCTTAAGGAACTGGAGTCTAAAAAGGCAGGTCTGGGTTGAGGGTAAGTTGCTGGATCCATCACTCAAATTCCCACTTGAAACAAGGAAAGAGAGGCACTCAAATCCAGAGGGTGGCAATGCTGAAGCCAAAGTGACTTGAGGTACCACTGAAGCTTCAGCATGTGCAGTCCGGCAAGAGGGAGCATTTGAATAGAACAAAACATGAATCCTAGGGCCTAAAGAAATTCTCTGCTTGGAATGGCAGGCAGATGAAGAAGAAACTGAAAGAAAGCTGTCAAGGACAAAGCCTTTGGAGGTGGAAGACAAGCCAACATCATCACTGTCTGAATTCTGCAGTCCAGATACACAAGATCCTGAGAGGGAATCAAGGCAGACTTTTGGAAGTTAATAGTGAACCCCAGACTTTGAAGAAGAGACATGGTGAACTCCAGTGCCTGTAGAAGGCAACTGGGAGAAGGAGCCTTAAACAGGTTGTGTAAATAAGGAACAATGTGAATGCCTTGGAGTCTGCAAAAGGCAATCACAGAGCTAGGCATTTTGCGAATACTTGAGGTAGTAGAGAGGCCAAAGGGCAAAGCAGAGAACTGAAAATGAGAGAACGAAACAAGCAAATGTAAAAATTTCCTGAAACGAGGGTGAATAAGAAGGTAAGCATCCTTCAGGTCCAAAGACACCAGAAAAGCCTGAGGCAGTAACAGAAGAAACAGGGTTTGAAGAGAAAGCATCCAAAAAAATAAAGAACCTTGAGAAAAGTATTAAGAAAGGAGAGATCCAGAATAGGCATCCAAGTGCACTCCTTTTGAGGAACCAGGAACATTCTTCATACGTTCATAGCCTAGTACACACCTATGAACCCAACGACCACAATGTGCCTTTTTAAGCCTAGCCATGCATCCCAAATCTCTGACAAGTTCTGATACCCTTGATAAGTGTAAGCAAGGGCCTGGGAGATGAACCATTTGCAGGTTACCTGTTTGCATTAGAGACATAGGTGCCAAGCCAGGGATGAATTTCCAGTTTCCCATCCAATTGTCCAAGTTGCACTTGAATTGGGTTAGGGAGGAACTCTGCTTCACATGGATGGGGAACCTGATCCATAGACTGGGTAGTCTCTGGGATGCATACCTATCTCTCCAGCAGATCCTATTTACATCACAGACAAGGTTTAAGTCTTTAGAATGGGTAATTCTGGTACTGTCTGTTTTGTGGATATGCAGGAGATCCATGAGTGGGGTCTGACGATGCCCTGTATGCCAGGCACAGATTTCCCCTCAAAAGCCTGTAGGAGACAGAATACAGGGAAAGGGCCCTGAGGCAGTCTGCATAGGACATTTTACTTATACCCTGTATTCTTTTAGTGAGGAACCTCTGTTGACGTTCTGGAGTAAAAAATCCCTTTCCAACTTGGTAAGGATGAACCAGCTGAATAGTTCCCTGTTCCACAAGGGATCCAAGAATCTCTGACAAATGAGGAAGCTGCTCTAGGTGTTGAGGAATTCCTGAAAAAGGAGGGATAGACTTCCACACCATGAAGTAACCCTGAAGGATGAGGGACGGAACCCAAGGCTGTGGTGATGAGATGCCAGTTTGGAAGACAGAGAGAGAGAGACAAAGGAACCTGTTCAAGGGTTGGCGGGGTTAAAATGTAAAAGAGAAGCAGGCTTGTCAGAAAAAGAAGGCTTCTAAGCAACTGGAGCCTGGGAAGACTTTACAAGAGTAGCTTGCCAACCAACCTTCCTGCCTTTAGTGACCTCAAGGCTGCCTGCAAACAAAAGCAGATCTAGTGGGATAGTTTCTCTGGAAGTTAGAGACAGGGGAAAAGTACAGTTGTGTACACTTACCATAAATGTTCGAGTGTATTCACTGTTGCAGTCCTAACTAATGGGTTATCCGGCTCCCTGTAGCCCTCGATCGGCTAGAATACCAAAGGTAAGTAAATATGACATCTGCTGTCATCTGTTGTAAAGGACATCAGGATGTCCGATACAAAGAGTGGCAGCCGACGTCACTTCCTCAGTCTTTCTTGCCATAACAGTCAGAAGCCCCTAGAAAACAAGGCTTACACCAAAAGCAACTTTGGCAAATAATACCAAATTTAGCCTGTACCTTAAGAAAATAGAACAGGAGAGGACCAGTAAAGGGGGAAGGAGGGAGGGAAACCAGGACTGCAACAGTGAGTACACTCGAACATCTACATTTATGGTAAGTGTACACAACTGTACTATGTTCATCGTTTTTCACTGTCGCAGTCCTAACTAATGAGTTGATTACCACAGCCCAGAGAAAAGGAGGAGGAACCCACAGAATCAAGGATTGGAGATAATGCCTTGCAGAACAGCAGTGGCAAACCCTGGCCTGGCTCTGGAAAACAAAGGCAAATTATAATGCTTTGTGAAAGTGTGAATAGAAGACCATGTGGCAGCCTCCAAAATGTCTTTAGTAGGGACACCCCTTAAAAAGGCTGCAGAAGTGGAAGCTGCTCTAGTTGAGTGGGTCCTAAATCCTTGAGGAGAAACCTTGCCATGAAAGGAATAACAAAAAGTAATGCAATGTGCAATTTATTTGGAAATGGTTTGCTTAGAAATAGCCTTGCCCTGGGCTCCAGGAGCAAAACTGACCAATAACTGTGCTGATTTCCGAAGGTCTTTTGTCCTATCCAGGTAAAACCTGAGCTGTCTGTGCACATCAAGAGAATGTAGGATAATTTTACCTCTATTCTGAGGATTAGGAAAGAAGTTAGGAAGGTGTATGGACTGATTAAGAGTCAGGCTAGAAACCACCTTAGGCATAAAGGAGGGGTTGGTTCTCAGTGAGACCCTACCTGCATGGAAGATAAGAAAGGGCTCCACAGCCATCAAAGCTTGCAGCTCCGAAACCCTCCTCGCTGAAGTTGTAGCCAAGAGGAAGGCAGTCTTCCAAGAGAGAAACTTTAAATCTGCAGTGGCAGCTGGCTCAAAAGGAGGAAGAGTGAGTTTCTCTAGAACAAAATTAAGATCCCAGGCTGGAGTAGGTGCCCTTGTGGGAGGTTTTAAGTTGCAAGCACCTCTGAGAAACAATTTCATCAGGGGATGAGAGCAAATGGGTTGCTCAAAAGAACAATGAGCAGAAATGGCTGAAGCATGGATCTTGACAGAGGAAAAAGAAAGACCACCCTGAAGCAAATCAGCCAGGTATTCCAGGATCAGAGGAAGGGTAGGCTGAAAAAAAGATTCCCCTCTAGCCTGCATCCAATGAGAGAATCTTTCCCATTTGCCAGCGTAGGACTTAGTGCTAGGCCTCCCTCAGCACGTCAACCACCTGCTGGGAAAGGGAAGAAGAAAAGGAAGGAGCCACACAATGAGCCATGCTGCCAAATGGAGAGATTGAAGATGAGGATGTAGAATGTTTTCCCCTTCCTGAACCAAACGATCTGGCTTCAGAGAAAGATGCCAAGGAGGAAGCTGGGAGAGACAGTGAAGCAGTGGATACCAATGCTGTCTGGGCCAGTCCGGAGCTATGAGAATAGTCCTTGGTCGTTCATCCCTGATCTTCAATAATATTCTGGGAAGAAGAGGAAGAGGAGGGAAGGCATAAACTGACAGCAGCGTCCAAGGGAAGGACAGAGCATCCACTTTCCAGGCTCTGCTGTGATGCTGTCTAGTGCAAAAAGAGGTAGAAGATGGTTGTCTGGAGAGGAGAAAAGATCCACCTGAGGTGTGCCCAACGCTGAATAATGCTGCAAAAGACTGCTCTGTTTAGCTGCCACTCGTGAGGATCCAGGGTTTGTCTGCTCAACTGGTCTGCCAAAACACTGAGCCTTCCTGGAAGAAACTGAGCTAGGAGATGCAGGCCCAGGGATGCTGCTATGGACCAGAGATTCATGCTCAGCCTGCACAGGGGGTAAGAATGAGTCCCTCCCTGCTTGTTCAAGTACCATATGACTGTGGTGTTGTCTGTTCTGACGAGCAGGATTCCTGGAGAAAGGAGATGCTTGAAAGCTAGTAAGGCCTGCTGAACTGCTATCAACTCCTTTAGATTTATGTGCAGGTGCATCTGCCGGGCATTCCAACGTCCCTGTATGCATTTGCCATCCAGGTGAGCTCCCCAGGTGTAGTCCGATGCGTCTGTGGTAAGAACTTGAGTGGCAGGAGGTGGGTGAAAAGGCATGCCTTTGTTCTGTAGACAGGCTGTTACCCACCATAGAAACTCTGTCTGCAAACATGGAAGCACAGGAATCATCATATCCAGGTCCTGTGTGTTGACACTAAATGTTCTTGAGGTACCATTGTAATTTCCTCATATGCAGTCTTGCATATGGAATCATGAGGATGCAAGAGGCCATGTATCCCAGAGCTTGCAGGTATTTCCTTGCAGGGAGCTGGGACAGGCTTGCCAAGTCCTTGAAGTAAACTGAAAGAGTTGTCTGCTTCTCCTGGGTGAGATATATCATCTGGGCGGCTGTGTTCAGACTCGCTCTCAGGAATGTAATCTCCTTGGATGGCACCATTTTTGATTTTTCCTCGTTGAGAGTGTAACCCAGGGAAGAGAGAAGAGTCTTTACAAATTCTAGATCCTCTAACAGCTGTTCCTGAGAATTTGCTTGAATTAGACAGTTGTCCAAGTATGGATAAATCTGAATTTTCTTCTGCCTGCAAAAAGCAATGACTGGAGCCAGGCACTTTATGAAAACTCTGGGAGCAGTAGATAAGCCAAAGGGCAGTGCAGAGAATTGATAATGTTGCTTGCCCACCCTGAAACAAAGGTATTGCCTGCAACTTTCCCTGACAGGGATGTGCAGATAAGCATCTTTGAGATCCAGAGTTACTAGCCAGGAATCCTTTTCTAGCATTGGCAGCAACTAATGCAGAGTGAGCATTTTGAAGTTTGGAATTGCCAAGAAAGAGTTCAGAATGGATATATCTAGGATAAGATGCCAGGTGCCTTCTTTTTTGGAACTAGGAAAAGTCTGTAATAGAAACCCTGGCCTACCTGCTGAGCAGGAACTGATTCCATTGCTCACAGATGAAACAGACAAAATTTGTTTTTCTACTTCTGCCCTTTGTGCCCTAGGGATACAGTTCTGAGTACTCATCTGTCGTCTGTGATAGTGGCCCAGACATTTGCAAAAAGTGCCAACCTTCCCCCCCCTAAAGGACTCTCCAGGCAGGCAAGAACAGGCAGAAGTTGGATAGTCATTGAGAGTGTTTTGATTGAGATGCAGGCTTAGAACATCCTGCCTTGGAAGTGGAAGCCTGCCAACGCTTAGACCTTTAAGGGCTAGCCACCTGCCCCCTAGAAGATTTGTAACCTCTAGTCCTGGAACGGTTATGTCTGCTGGTATCAGGAAACGTCCAACTCTTATAAGGGTAATTCCTGCTAAAGTAAGGAGGTTGAACTTACAGAAAATCCTTAACAGTTTGCATAGACTTGGCCTTATCCTCAATCTTCTTAAGCACTTCCTCTGCTTTGCTGCCAAAAAGACTGTCCTTATGCAAAGGTACATCTAAAACCTTAGCCTTGACAGGCTCTGGAAGAGGCTGTTCCCTGAGCCAAGCGTGCCTTCTAATAACAGATCCAGTAGCTGTAGCCCTGCAGGAGGCTTCTAGAATGTCAAAACCATAACGTAAAGAATGTTTACTGACAAGACTGGCAGAATTCAACAAATCCTGCATATCCTTGCTCTCTGCCAAAAGATGCATACTTGCTATCCTAGACGTAATAGCCAAGGTGTGCTGCTGGTACTTCAGCATATGAAAAAGTCAATTGGTAGACCTAATAGCAAGAGTGGCAGAGGTATAAACTTTTTTACCCCACCTATCCAGGTTCCTAGATTCCCTGTCAGAAGGAGCAGGATTTTTGGTAACAGTGGCCTTAACCCCTTTACGGCCTTGAGAAACAACATCTGGATAAGCCAACGGATTTCTGAAAAGAAACAGATGAGAATTAGGGACTCTATAGTAGCTGTCAGGTTTCCTGGGTGCAGGAGGAACCGAATATGGAGTCAAGGAATTTTCCAGAAAAACATCATCAACCACTTCCAACACTGGGGGAATAGCCAGAGGCTTATGCTGAGGCAAATCCAAAAATTCCCTAATAATTTTCTTAGATTGGGGGTAATCCTGACTTTCCCATTTAAAATGCTCCGTGAGAGTATTCAAAGCATCATCAAAAGAGAAATCCTCTGGTGGTGAAGCAGAAGGGATGGACTCTCTGCATCTGAATCCTCAAAAGGAGAAAAAGGCCGAGAAACTTCCTCTTCATCAACAGAAATGCTGGAAGAATCAGAACCAGAAAAAGACAAAGCCTCAGGAGAAATATCCCTACCCCTTTTAGAAGGAGGAGGCTGTGAACCCTAATAAGAGTCAAAAGGTCATTAGCCATTTTAACCATTTGGGATTGAGGGGAACGAGAAGAAACTGGAGCCTGCTTTTTCACAGGCTTAAGACTGGAGGATTTACCTGCAAGTCTGAAGGACTCGGGAGGCCTGGCAACCGCCAAAGTTGCAGAAGAGGTCATCGGTATGGGTTTGCTGTTTGAATGAAGAACGGAGGCCTCGGACACCGAAGTCAGCTTAGCAGTTCTGGATCCAGCAGAAGAGGCGATAGGCAAAATGGAGGCCAAAGACCTGGGGGACTCTGAAATGGTCTCAACAGAGGCCTGCGGTTAAAAATCCGTGGACTGCAGGGGCTGCAAAGGCACATCACTGGCTACCACATGACTGACGACCATCTCATCATCCGAGGACTTGACCTTCTGAAGCCTGTCGCGGTCCTTATCCTTACGTTTCTTGGGGATATCCAAAGCCTGAAGACCAGCGGATGCCATACCAACAAACTTAGGCCAAACTCCAAAATATTTAGCTAAAAGCTTAGCCTGACGACGAATAGTACGTGGATTAAAGGAGGCACAAAGATCACAATTAGGAACATCGTGGTCAAGGCCTAAACAAATAATACAATGGGAATGAAAATCTTTATGGGGAATCTGCTTTCCACAGGTAAGACAATTATTAACCTTTTCTGACATTCATTAAGGCAAGAAAAGAGGATCCCCAATGGGGTACTTAGCTGTAGTTGACTTCAACTTTGTAGTCAGAATCGAAAAAGGTAAACTGTTGACCGGCACTCGTGCAAGAAATGCTTCTGCTTCGGGCTCCACAACAAGGAAGACTGAGGAAGTGACGTCGGCTGCCGCCCTTTGTATCGAATATCATGACGGCCTTTACAACCAATAACAGCCGATGTCATATTTACTTACCTTTGGTATTCTGGCTGAGGAAGTGACATCGGCTGCCGCCCTTTGTATCGGACATCCTGACGTCCTTTACAACCAATAACAGCCGATGTCATATTTACTTACCTTTGGTATTCTGGCCGATAGAGGGCTACCGGGAGCCAGATAACCCATTAGTTAGGACTGTAACAGTGAAACACGATGAACATCAAAATTATGTTTATGGTCCTTCAAAGCTTTATCTTTTTTCTTGAAGAGAATTAAACAGAGCAGCAGCAGCAATCCCAAAGAGATTCTTATTGTCCAAATGAGCATCCAACAAATTGGTCTTGATGTCTTAAGGCAATGACTGCAGATGAAGTTAAGAGTAACACCTCTTTACAGTCCCTTTGGGAGGTTTCAGGGTCATTAAAGCAGGCCTTGACAATGCCCCGTCTCTGAGAGTCCTTAGGATGTACAGAAAAATGCTTAGTCTTATGTTTTTTTCTTGGTAGGAATGTCAGCTCTAACAAATACTGGAGGTTCTGAACCCTGATAGGATTCAATAAGACTACCTGGAACCTCTTCCCTGACCAGAATCTGCAGAAACCCTCTAGGGCCCTCCAAGATAATCATTAGTAGTTACCCTTCAATGTCCACAGCAGACACCTGCAAAGCCTCAGAGGACGTGTGAAAGGAAGGATCCATGCCAACCTCCGAAGGGATCATAGCAGAGGAATCTGAAGTCAACACTGTCCGGCCTACAGAGCTATCACTGGCTTCTAGAGATATTCGTTGGAGGCCAAACAACCAAGGAATCTGGCTGGGATGTCTTGATCACCTTCTTACTTAATGGAAGTACCTCTGAGTTACTGATTCCATCATGCTACTCTGGGCTAAATGTTTGAGCCTCTGGTTCTTGAGACAGATAGCCAGGGAAGATAACCAGCCTCTAAGAGTTTTAGGCATAACTACCACAGGATGTATGGGGGTGGGAAGTACCTAAACAAAAAAGGACACTGTTTATGACAGTCCTTACGGGGAATCTGCCTCCCACACTGACATTTTCCTTTCCTGGATGAGATGAACTCCAGATAATCAAAGAAAAATAAGACCAAAAGTAAAAAGAATAAAACCTCAATGGGGCACTTATTTAATGGCTAGATATTCAGTACAGCAAAAGGTTTTCAGGCTAAGGAGCGAAGATGGCATTCAGACTGGCAGCAAAGAACTTCTGGGTATCTGCGTCCATACAACACCTTTATACCCTATGTCCCGTACGGGGAGCATACAAGATCTAAAGACTTTGGTATACTGGCCAGACATTGGGCTATCTTTGGCAGGAGATCCCTATGGTTAAGAATACTGCAATAGTGATACAGAAGCACATTTTCTTGTTCTCTTAAATAGGGGTGGATCACCAAGGGGCAGCAGCCACAGGGACAGACAAACCCTGTGGTTTCAGAGCCATAATGGCATTAAACAGCCCTATAGTAAAATCCTGCCACTCTGTGAGGATCCTTAGTTACAGTAGCCACATGTTTTATTTTTTGTTTCTTTTTTACAAGAACATCTGCCTTGACAAATCTAGGAAGGTCAGAGCTCTGCATGGATTGAATAAGGGGACCAGGCACCTCCTTCCAAACTAAAATTTGAGGAATCTCAATAAGCCCTTCAGATATAATCAGTTGCAGTTCCCCCTCAATGTCTGTACCAGACACATGCACAGCCTCGGTGGAAGTGTGAGTAGACAGTTCCATGTCGGCCTCCAACTGGATCACAGCAGAGGTAGCCAGCTTTAATCACCAGCTGGCCTTTGGGCTCTTCATCCAACCCAAGAGAGAAGTCCGGTGGAGGCTGAAAAGCATCAGATTCAGTAGTTCTTTTAGCCTTTTACTTAAGAGGCGACTGACCTTCAAGGCAGGCATAGTAAGCCATGCTACCCTAGGTCAGTAACCTCAGATGCTGGTTTTCCAGATAAATAGAGGGGAAAGACAACAACTGTGGAGAGTCTTAGGGACAAAAGCCTGACAGATATCACACTAAACATGGTCGTACAGAGCAAACCCCCCCCCCCCAAAAAAAAAAAGACACTTCTTATTTCTGTCTTTATGGAGAATCTACCTTCCATACTCCCATTTCCCCTTCCTGGATGACATGAACATAAACTTTAAGAAGGAAGCGAAAAAGGAAGAGACCCTAATGGGGCAGTAATCTGTATAAGGCTCTGTAGAAGAACCAGCTCAATGAATGGCATACAGACGGAGCTCAGAAATAGTGTCTGCAATGGCTGCAAAGAAGTTCTCAGGATTAGGCGTCCATATGTCACATATGTATCTTATGCCTTACTCATAGTACATATGTCTGACGTACATCAGGAAAGTATAAAAGGCTTGGTATGCTGGCCAGATATCAGGCTATCCCTAGCAGGATATCTCAAGTCTAAAGAACGCTGCAACAGTGATAAGGACATCATATGATACTTCTAAACAGACACAAGAATCTGTCCGGGGACTGCAGGTATAGTGTCTTGAAGATGCTGCTTCTCGCACCCCACACAATTTTCCCACTCCAGCTTAAACCCTTGAAAAATGTTTAGCTCCACTGTTTCCTTTGGTGAATTGTTCTAACAGTCCACAGATAAGAAAGAATCCATGAATATAAAAGGTGATTGAAAAATGTTGGGGGCAAATATGGGACCACTGGCGACACAGGGACACTTTGGATGGTGAAAGTTTCTTTCCTGGGATATGTTGCACTTGAACTCATGGGGTCCCAAAAGCATAAGAGCCAGGGGGAATTAACAAGGAGCAAACTGATTAGAATTCAGATGAAGGGGGGAATCAGACAGATTGTAAGACAGCATTATGGGAATTAGGGGTTGGAGGGAAAAGGAGAGGATAAGGCTGGGAGTTAAAAAGAGATGGAAGTGATGTTAAGTAATTACACCGGACCAGTCTGCACTCTAAGTGAAGCACAACTTCTTTTGTATTTCCACTGGTGCTATCTCTTTCTCAGAACTCTTTTCCCCTCAAGTTCCCTCTCTACTCTGTCTTTCACTGTAAGATCTTAAAACACTCACTTCATGCCCTTTTCTACCAACATTCCAAACCGAACACATACTCTCTCAGCCTTTCATTATACTCTAATCCATCTCCCTTACTAGACTAGATGCCCTATTCCGCATGTTTTTACCTGCACTATTTTTCCTTACTTATATGAAGCTCAGAACTACATGGATTCTTCAAGATGTTGTCTAGCAGTGCCCTGTACAGATGGAATATAACTCCTTCATTCCTGAAGTTAATTCCTGAAGTTCATCCCCCACCACCCTAAGTAATTAACTCCAGCACCTTAATGCACTTTGCCAGTGCCTTTTCACATTCTTTCTTGGGATTCAATATGGAAATTATATCAATGACTTGACCCCCCCCCTCCAAAAGTTTGCATTCCATCTGTGGATTAATGCTACTACAGTTCACTCCTTTATATTTGCCCAAAATGAAACCTAACTTCCTCTGCCCCATCCATTCTCTTTGTCAAGCCAGGTCCTATCAATGGCCACCATACCAGTCATGACATAAAGCAACAAAGAATGTTTCTATTCTGCACTCCAACTGAAATATGATGGCTGAATAGGTTAAGATGCTTTAACCTAGTAGCAATCCCTAAGGCACACCACTTATACTGTTCTGTCATGTCAGACAACTTATCCCTCATAATCATTCTCTGCGTCAGGTCCCTTACTCTTGTGGGCTATTTTACGCCCAGGCAAATTTCCCAACCTACATGAGGTTTCAGTTTCTGCTACCCCTTCATGGACATGACTCATATTACATATAGTGATAACAGGAATGACATCAGATATTTATAAGGTCTCAACTATGATATATATATATATATATATGGGTCTACTACTAACTACCGACACAACGATTCCCCGACGAAAACCACAAACCCGACAACGCAAAACACCGAACACCATTACACAGCATACACACTAGCCCGACCCCAAACCCTAACCCTAAGGGTCCCAATCTATCGCACACTTCACCCCTACCTGCACCCTAACCCTCACTTCCTAACCCACCCACCCCGCACCCTAGACTAACACTACACCCATAACTACTACACCTAACCCTACTAACCCCTAACCCCACACCCCAGCCCAGCAGCTACACTAACATAACCTAACTGCACCTACCTACCCCCCCTACCCTAACCCTACCTCACCTAGCACCCACCCCTCACATACAAGCATCACACCAACCTACCTCCTAAACACACACTCACCTTTCCCACAGCCTAACCCAACATCCCACAAAGTTTTCCGTCGAGGAATCGTCTGGCATTAGTAGTAGACCCATATATATATATATATATATATATATATATATATATATATATATATATGATTTAGTAACTGCTTCTGTCCATTATTAGAGAAGGGAATAGCCTTGGGTTAATTTTCCAATTTCCCAGCCACAGATCCAAATTGTCCTTGAATAAGGACAGGGATGAACTTTGCTTTACATGGATGGGGAGTTTGTTCAAGAGCAGTTGAATCCCCTGCAAGATATACTCATCTCTCCATAGCATTCTGTTGATTTTGCAGATGATGTTTAGAGCCCTGGAGTACTTCTAGTGCAGTTTGATTTGCTGATGTGCAGCAGATCCACAGGAGCTGGGTCAGAGGATGCCTTGTATGCCAGACACATGTCACCTCTTAGCATTCTGTAAGAGACAGAGTATAGTGGCAAGGATTTGAAACGGGTCTATTTTATATATTCAAACGCTTAAATGTTCGAATCACTAAAGATCGAACTTTAATGATCGAACATTTAACTGTTCGAATATATTAAAAATGAATATTTAAAAGAAAAAAGTAAAACTGAAGGGTTTAAGCAGGGGATCAAGCCCCCCTGCACCCCCCACGTGGCGGGGGGCTGCACCCCTTACACCCCCCACTACTTAAATATACCAACTCCGAGATCGCACTTCACTGCGGAAATGGAAAATTTCCCATTTCTTACACTGTAGCATAATCTAGCGGGGAATGTGGGGGGGCTTGCCCCCCTGTTTACACCCTTTAGTTTTACATTTTTGTTTAGTTTTTTTTTTTTTAATTTTTTAATATATTCGAACATTTAAATATTCGATCACTAAAGTTTGATCGTTAGTGATTCAAACATTTAAGCATTTGAATATATAAAATAGACCCATTGAAATAGTCCATGTAGGGTAAATTGCTTAAACTAAGTATCCTTTCTTTAAAGTATCTCCGTGGGCATTCCAGCTGCTGCATATGTCTGGACAGACACATGCAGAAGAGGGCATCATATCATAATCAATTATAATCAGAATAATTCATAATCATAATATATAGCTAACTGGTGCTGAATAGAGGGGAGCAATGACATCACTGGGGCTACATGCAATCACCTTATTAATAAGCTGTGAAATATAGAAGGATCTCCTTACCAATGGGCACATGTTGGACAAAAGTTAGGTTACTGTCCACACGAGTTCTGAAATCCCAAACGACTGAGTCAGCTCATAGGCGTGTATTCTCAATGTGGTAGTTCTCCAGGGGAGGTGACTTACCAAAAGATGCTGGAATGCATTCTTTGGCATTTTGCTTTAGTCCATGATTTTGGAACCAGTTATTTATTTGGGGCAATCCTTCCTGCTAAGTCTTAAGGGATGCTATAACTGCACCCAACATGCAGTCATCTACAAATTTAGTCACCCAAAGTCCTTTAGTACTGGTATTAACTTCAGAGTAGATGCCAAACAGGAAAAGTTCAGGCTCCACTGTTGACTTTTTTTTTTGCAGCAGCAGCAGTAGCTTCCCCTATTTTTTGATCTCTCGTATTCTATCCATTAGCCAGTTTTAGACCAGGCAAGTGATACAGATGTTTATTCCTAGTTTCCTTAATATTTCTAATATACCAAATGTGGGACTGTGTCAAATGCAATGGCCAGGTCATGGCAGGTGGTATGCTTTGTTTTATCTTTATCCATTGACTTGGTGACGCTTTCAATGTAGTCCACAAGGCTGAATAAGCATAACCTGCCTTTAAAGAATCTGAACCGAGACAGATCCAGTATTTGGAGGTTTCCCATGTCCTTACTGATCGACTCCATAACCATTTTTATGGCTCTACATATGAGGCTGGTCAGACTTAAGGTTCTGTAATTGCCCCGATCAGTGGAGAGTTCTCTCTTGTGCAGGGGCATGACAGTTGCAGTTCTCCATTACTTGGTACAAAGCCCATGTTGAAAAAGAGGTTGAACAGTGTTGTTACAGACTTAGGAAAATCATGCTTCATGTTATAAAGGATGCATCCTGGGGTACTGTCAGGGCCCATCGATGCAGTATTTTTAACTTTTGAAAGCGCTTTTAGGACTTATTCATATGTGTGCTAGCTGGGGGGGGGGTCTTCAGTTTCAGGTATTTCTCATTTGATGGATGAGGTAAAGTTTGAGTTGAATTTATCAGCCAGTAGGTTAGCTATATCTTACGCTTCAGTGAAGGTAGCATCATTTATCATCAGCTCAGTACATTGCTACATTGCTCTTCTGAAATGTTGAACTTATTAAAAAAGGCCTTATGAATATCTTTGGCTTGGATGGCTATCTTTGCCTAAAATGTGTCTTTGATGGATTTAACTAGGCACCCAAGTTGCTTAATTCAATGGCAAAAGCTCTATTGCTTTGGGAATTGCTCTTCTTACTTTTTCAAATACTTTCTTCTTTTTGTTATATGCTTTGTTAATGTTCTAGTTCCACCATGGAGATTTGTTGCTAAGGTTTTCTCCATGCTTTTTTCTGCAGAGAAGAGCTTGCAGTTGTTTACTTGTTGGTACAGTTTGGTGGTGTACAATTTCAAATAAGCAGCAGAATTTTTAGAGTTACAGGAGTATCTGAAGATTGCCAAACTATTGCTTAGGAGAAGAGTTTTTCTTAGAGAAGCTTCTAAATGAACCATGGTTGGAGGGGGTTCTTTTAGTTTAAATTTTACTTTGAATGAGAAGGCTTTATAGTCAGATCAAAAAAGGGACAAAGATATGCCAGGGATAGTGCATAGTACACACACATTGATTAGGACAAGGTCCAAGATGTTTCCACTAGTGACTAGTCTGCTTATCAATATAAATGCCCTGGAACAAATAAAGCCCAGGAATCTTTGCATCTGTGCAGTAGGGGTGGTGTAAGTTATCCTGTTAATAAATGAGTAGTCATAAATCACCCAAGAAGATGTACTGGGATCAATACTAAGAGACAGCAGCTCTTGTACATATGTGCTGTGGCTTTCTTGGGTCACAGATGGGATTCTGTTGCTGACAGTGATTTGGACATGAAGTAGCTCCAGTGCATAAAGCTGCATAATCAGCCTTGATGCAAATCTCTCATGGATGAAGACTGAGACATCACCACATTTATGTCCTTCCTGCACAGTAGCTGGTCTAAAGGTGCAGAAGGCATTAAAGCCCTGAATAGTTGCAGTACTCTCCCCTGCTTTAAACCATGTCTCACACATGAGGCAGACATCTATGTCTTCCAGGATGAGGGTTGTAGAAAGTTTCTTGATTTGGTTCCTTGCATTGATAAACAACATCTTCATATTTTTTGCTTATTTCATTATGCTGGTAAGATTATCTGGTTGGCATTGCCTAAAACGGTACTATATGGGTGGAGAAAGTCTTTGAAAATGTACAAAAAACTTAGATGGGATAGGTGCAGTCCATCCCTGGTAAAGCAGCAAGGTATGCTGAATATATACTCCCAGGCTCACAAATATTGGACCCCCATGGAATAACACCAAAAACTAAGCCAATTATTAAAGTCAATTATTTTTTGCTCATATTGTGGAATCACTCTTCCAAAAGGTAGAATGATGTTCATACTTGCCTGGGACATAATCCGAGAGCACAATCATGTACCTCTTCACATAATCCATGGCAATACATCTCAAGTCAATGACATCCGCATTTACTATGATGGAGTCACACCTGTACCTGTTATTCAAGGACTTCAGTGCATGAGTGTGACAGATCCTGGTACTAAACAGGCAAATAATTGTCATTCTTGTCTTCCTCAGCCTGCTAAGATATACATCGATATGCCTTACAACGGAGTGACCAATGACTATTGTCTGCATTATGGGCTTAGCATCCAAAATGGTACTCCCTGCATTGTATGTGGTGGTGGGTTTTTCAGGTCTAGAGTATTGCTGAGGGTACTTTATGCCTGTGTTACATCTTGGAGGTCACCAAAGCCTAGGCAAGATAATATTAAGAATCTTAGCAAATGAGGAATTGTGAGTGTTATGTTGGAGATTGCATGGTATGGGGTTTGTTGTTGACAATGCTGGTGTCAACGTTATCTGTGAGCAAGATTTCTGCCTCCCATGACATTGTACACATGCATCTCTCCCACACTGCATTGTGCTGTTTGAATAATAGGTGATCACCAGTCAGCATGAGATAATTTCTATACTATATCAAGACATCAGTTTCAGCTGGTCTCAAAAATTGTGAGGAGATGCTGGTCCATGGTTTTGACAGGAAAATATTCAGGGGGCAGGGATTTATTTTTGGATGCAAGGGTTACTATAGGTAGACTTGATACTATGGTACACGGGTAGCCGAGTTACTAGGGATGGGGTGTACAGATATCCTGTCCTTTGTTTAGCTGCAGCATGAGGTATGTCCTTGCACTTGGCAAAGGTTACATAAACCTTCACCCTATATTACTAAAGTTGTGTAGATTTTGCAGGCTTCGTATGGAGGGGAAATACAAACTCTTGCACTGACAATGCACTATACAAAGAGTCCAAATCACTGCTTATTTTCTTCACATTTTAATGCAAAAAGCTGCTTGGAATGCCTGGAGGATGCCAAAATCAGCATGACTCATACCTTTCAATTCAGGGCTTTCAACACTTGATAAAAAGACTCTGGGTGGGAGTAGCTCAGTACAAATAACAAGATATGAGCTGGAGAGGAATCCAATTAGAAAATAGCAAATAAATCAGACAACGGAGTTCTAAGACACAGAACCTGTATCAGCACATTTCTCTCACCATTATGACTAAGTTATAAGTCTAATGACCCAGGCAGGCTGGAGATTTAGGAGTTTCATTTTTACACGACAAGAAGACAAGAACAGTGTAATCACTGTAACAAAAAAATGAGGGAGCAGCAGGAAAAGTGATACATAATGTAGCCACAGAGGCTGGTAGACTGTAAGAGTGTTACAAGTAAAGAACAGTAGCACTTGCAAACACAGTAATCAAAAGTATAAAAAAAATCTCATGTAAAAAATGCAGTATGGCAGTTAGATGGTCACAGATCCTGCAACAACATTACAACACTGGCACTAGAACTACAAGATAATGACACCAGTCCAGGCAAAAATTACAAATTATTGTACTTATAATCACAAAGCAGTAATGTGTGTTTAAATGCTTAAATGAGATACAGACCCTGCAGAATATCAGAATACTGCCACTTCTGAGAATACAACTACGAGACTATATCCTCAGACCAGACAGAAATAACAAACAGTAGCTATTTTGATGAAAAGAGTAAAAAGTTTTAAAAGCCGAGCTAAATAGTATAAAAACACAACGACCGGAAGTGCAACAGTATTAAACAAAAATGAAATAACAGACAAAAATGAAATAGCTTTGTTTCTTTCCTTTTTGAAGAAATATGCTCTTTGCAACTTCTGGGGGAATTCCAAGATCAATGCAGCTTGTATCTCTCAATTCAAGGCTTTCCACACTTCTTAGAGTCTTGAATAAAATACTCTGGGTTGGTGCAGCCAGTGTTCCTGCCATTTCAGTATTCAAGACACAGCTCCAGCTCCCTTTAAATTTTCCAGCAACCTTTTGTTTGGCACAATCAAACATTCTTTGATGAAGTCCATACACACAAATGGAATTCCAAACTTTAGAGAAGTGAGAGGAATACAGTAAATCACTTACAGTATTGCTTGACTTAATTGACTGAAGTAAGAAATTCTCAGTGGAGTGAACAGTCCTGGACAGGGAGTAAAGTTGTTTATTATTTTTTATTGTTTAACATTTCTGGGTTGGAAAATTAGACTGTGAACAGTTGTTAGTTGTGTGAATATTAGACAGTGAGGCAATTCTGACCAATGTATTTGTTTTAGTACCATGCAGTGATTCAAATTTAGCTATTCTGCTGTAGCATTTTTCTAGTAAGTTTATTGGTAGCTTGCAGGATGACCAATATGGGAGCAGCATATAGGAGGGTGAGTGACAGTAGAGTAAGACAATGTTTTACCTTGCCTGTTAGACAGTTAAGTTTTTTTATAGGGTGCAAAGTTTTTTTGTACATTTTGCTGATAGCTTGCATTATGTAGTGATTACATTTCAAGGCATCTTCCATGATGAGACTTATGAGCCTGGTATGAGTTACAAGTTCAGTTCTGGTTTGGTCAGAATACTGATGGTGAAGAGAAAACTGCACTTCCCTATGCGCTTCCCCAAATACTAACAGACTCTCCCCCCATGGCAAATGAGCATTCCACATCCCTTCACTCCTCCCCCTCTTTGTAGGTTTTTTCTTATATCATATAGGGACACAGCCATAAAGTCTAACAATTGCAATGTGGCACAAATTAGAAGTTATGTACTCACCATAACGTTCCATCTGAGTAGGTGTATTCATTTGTCTGCAACCTGTGGGTTATGGATCCGATATCGGATCCGAACCGGCATGGTTTTCCAGCTATGGATCCAAGCTCTCAGCTCCTCCCCTCACCCATAATGCCCTGCTCTACCCTCATGACCTCAGATCGAGTTTGCCAAAGCAACAATACCCTAAAAAGGGTAACAAGGAATATGCAGGAAACTGAAAGGCCAGGGGATAGGAGAGGGTTGCAGACAAATGAATACACCTACTCAGATGGAACATTATGGTGAGTACATAACTTCTAAATCTGAAGTAGGATATTCATTTGTCTGCAACCTGTGGGACAGAGTCCCCAGCTACCTGAATCTTGGGCGCCATCATGGAAGGATATTCGAGCACCGCGGAGCCAAAGGATGCTCTACCCTAGATGCAAGATCCAACTTATAGTGAGAAATAAATGTATGAGATGAAGCCCACGTGGCTGCTGCACAAATATCATCTAGAGGAATCCTAGCCTTGAAGGCTGCCGAGGTAGATACTGACCGGGTTGAATGGGCATGAACACCCCGGTGCGGCCTTCCTGACGCTTGATAAGCCAATAAAATGCACTGTGAAATCCAGCGGGACAGAGAAACTTTAGAAATTGGCTTGCCCAAATTGAATTTTGCAAAGGAAATAAACAGCTGGTCGGATTGCCTATGACCAGCTGTCCTGTTGAGATAAAATCTAAGTTGCCTGTGAACATCTAGTGAGTGTAGCTTATATTCACCTTTGTTTTCATACTTAGGAAGAAAACAGGGAGGTTAATGGATTGATTGATGTTTGCTTCAGAAGCGATTTTAGGAAGGAAGGACGGGTTGGTCCTGAGGGAGACACGGTCCGGATGAAATACCAAGTAAGGAGGTTTAGCTGATAAAGCTTGAAGTTCAGAAACTCTCTTGGCTGATGTAATGGCTACCAAAAGGCTGTCTTGTAGGACAAGAATTTGAGATCCACCGTGGCAGCGGGCTCGAAGGGGAGCGGTCAAGGCCTGTAGGACCAAAGAAAGGTCCCAAGGAGGAACTGCTTGTTTTATAGGGGCCTGAGAAGGAAAGTACCTTTAAGAAATGTTTTGCACAATTTGGCTGACATAAGAGGATTAGACTCTTGACCAATGTGATAGTGAGAAATTGCCGCCAGTTGAACTTTGACTGTGGAACTGCTGGCACCATCATTAAAGAGAGAGGTTAGAAAATCAAGCACTACAGGGAGAGGAACCGTGAAGGGATTTAGGCCTTGCCCGCCCACACACAGAGAAAGCTTCCATTTGCTTCGTAAACCTTTCTAGTGGATGGTTTATGAGCCGCCACCAAAATAGCCTTTACCGGTGAAGAAATACCGAGTCCTTATCAAGAGTGGAACTGGAGCAGCCAAGCGGTCAGCTTCAGGTTGTCCAGGTTCGGAGGAGGAATGCAGGATGGATGGAATATTAGGTCCGGCTTGGGATCTAGAATCCAAGGAGGATTCACCGAGTGAGACCTTAGGAAGGGGAACCAGATCTGTCGAGGCCAGAATGGAGCAATGAGAATCATTCTGCAACCCACCCGAGAGGCTTTCTGAAGAACTTGCAGCATCAGAGGCAAGGGTGGATAGGCATACAGAAGACCGGGTGGCCAAGCATGCACCAGAGCGTCTCTTGGGGTACCCCCGGGAGGAGGTATTAGAGCGTAAAAACTGGCGCACTTGGTGTTTGAGGGAGAAGCAAAAGATCGCATGAAGGGGTTCCCCACCGTGCGAATATGCGTTCCGCTACTTGACAATTGAGAGACCACTGTAAGGGGTCAGAATGGTGCGACTGAGCTTGTCCGCTAGGATGTTGGACCGACCAGAATGTGCGTTGCTATGAGAAAGCGATTGGTGGAGATTGCCCATTCCCAAACTCTCATGGCCTCTCGACAAAGAGGGTAAGACCTTGTTCCCCCTGCTTGTTGATGTACCAGACAACAGACATATTGTCCGATTGAATCGCAATTGTTCCCAAGGGAAGAAAGTCCTGAAGTGCTAGCAACGCTAGGAGCACTGCTCTCATCTCTAGAACATTGATATGCAGTAAGGTCTCTGAATCGTTCCACGTGCCTTGGACTGTCCGGCCCAAAGTGCCCCCACCCGAGGGAGGCGTCCGTGGTCACCGTGGCGAGAGGGGAGAAGCACAAAATGGGCGACTCGTGGAGATCCGGGAGTGGAGCCACCACAAGAGGGACCGCTTGCAAGCCTTGCTGATCGCTATGGGATGATGCATGGGAGAGCAAGGTATGACCACTGTACTAAGAGCGTCCACTGTAGAATGCATATTGAGCCTGGCAAGAGGAAGAAGTGCTATAGCGAAGCCATGGACCCTAGAGCCCTCAGGACCAACTCCGCTGGAACAGAACTTGAATGGAGAATGGCCCGCACCTGGAGCTGCAGATTTAGAACTCTGTCCGCAGTGAGGAAGGCTCGTAAACTCCTTGTGTCTAGTCTGGCCCCTATGAAATCTAAGAGCTGTGTGGGCCAGGTTGGACTTTTTGTATTTATTGTGATGCCCAGAAATGGAGCAAGATGGAGAAAGGAGTCTCGCCAAGAGAAGTAGATGCCTTGTTGGGGCGGTAAGGAGCCAGTCGTCCAGGTAGGGAAAGACCTGCACCCCTGAAGCCTCAGGTGGGCCGCTACCACTGCTAGTACTTTGGTAAACACCCTGGGGCTGTGGTGAGACCAAAGGGAAGGACCCGAACTGGTAGTGACTGGCTCCCAGCCGAAGCGGAGAAACCTCCTGGAGCGCCTGTCCATCAGGATGTGGTAGTACGTCCTTGAGATCTATCGAGCACATCCAGTGATTTTCTCCCAGAAGGGGAGAATAGATTGCAGAGTGACCATTCGAATTTTTCTTTGGGGACTGCCAGATTCAAGAGAGAGAGGTCTAGGATTGGTCTTAGTTCCCCGTCTTTTTGGCACTAAAAGAATCTGGAGTAGAACCCTGATCCGATCTGGTCTGGGGAACGGGCTGGATGGCTCTTTTCTTTAGCAGATGGCCAATTTCTGCCAAAGCGGCCTCCCGTTGACCGGGTGGAACGTCTGGGAGGGACTTCAACTTTGGAAGGTGAAGGAAAGGAATGCGATATCCTGGATATGATTTGGAGAACCCAGCGGTCCGATGTTATGGACTCCCAAGCCGCTAGGTGCCCGAACGTCCCCGACTGCCTCCAGAGTAGAGCAGTCGGGCAACCCTCAGGGTTGCTGCGCGGGCCGTTCAGAGAAAGGTTCCTGGACCCGAAGTTTCTGGGAGCCCTCTGCCTCTAGGGCGGCGTCCTCCCTGTCCTCCTCTGCCACGGAAGGACTGGTTGTCCGAGCAGGCTGGGACTGCTGCGACTTCGGAACCACATCTTCTTCTGACCCTTTTGGTTCCTAGAATAGGGCCTCTGGGGTGCAGAGAAGCGGATTCCGACGGCAGACAGCGTCTTCCGTCCTTCTCGCTCTGGGTCAGCGTCTGTGACGGTCTTGCCAAACAGAGCAGAACCATCAAAGGCGTTAACGACGCCTTGAAGGGCTCAGAAAAATCGCAGTGACGGAGCCAGGCCTGGCGTCTAGTGACCAGTCCTGTCCCGCAGCTCTGGCGGCGCCTCCGTTGCATGGGAGAGTAGCCGCATAGAAGTATTTGTGACTGACCTAAGAGTGGCCATTTTGGTGGAGTGCAGAACTCTGTCCTCCTCCGAAATGGACTCAGGGGGGGATGCAGCGTATTCCTTAATAAGATCTCGCTGCATCCGAATAACATGTGCCAAATAGTTCAGCGCCCTTACCGAGAAGGTCGCCGAACTGAACATCCGCTTCCCCAAGCGGTCCATCATCCGAGACTCCTTGCTCGGTGGGTGGACTGAGGACTCTCCTGAGCCAGTTCCCTCTTTGTGGCCGCCGCCATCAACATGGCATCTACAGGAGGCCCCTTACTCCAATGGGTCCTGTCGGAGGCGGACTAAGGATCCTATCCGGTCTTTTGGGAATTGGCTCCACGGTGTCCGGTTCCTTCCACGCCCTGGTGGTAATAAGGTCCACCAGGGGTCGGCAGGGACACCCAAGAGGTAGACGGGCCCGTTTGAATGCCTCCAAGAACACGGACTCGTCCGAGGAAGACTTGGGGCAGACCACCCCCTAATACGGAGCATTTCCATGATGTCTCCGAAGGAGACATCCTCGGGGTGACCGTGGGGAGCCTTCCCTTCCTCCAAGTCCGTGTCTTCAGTGAGAGACTCGGGAGTCAATGTGCCTCCTTTTGCACGTATGCTTAGAGGCCTCCTCTGGGGGCTGTCAGAGGAGTCCTCGCAGCAGCAATTTGCTCCATGGGAGCAACTTGGGGCACAGAAAGCGGGCTGTCCCAGGGGCCGGATGGTGGAAGCCTGGCCCAGTGCAGAGGGAGCGGGACGGAGCCGGCAAGTGCCGGGGTCCGGAGACCCTCAACAGAGCCCTCTCCACTACATCAAAAGCCGAAGGAGCCGACCTCGACCAAAGGATCCGACAATCGGCTCCCTCGGATCCGAAGAGTGGATCGGAGCCGGCGCCGGCACTCGGATCCGGGACAGTGCGCTCCGACACAGACGGCGCCAAGGAGCACTGATCCCCGGATCCAAAGCTCGGATCCAGGCTCCGAGATCGGGTCCGACGCACGAGGGCAGGGTCGGGTCCGGTACCAAGTACTATCGGCTCCGACCTTCCCCGGCTCGAGCTCGGCTCCAGTTGCTCGAACCCGGATAGCGGGTCGGAGAAGGAGCAATAGGCTTAAAAGGGTGTTGAGCTCCCCGGGGGAGGCAAGAGCACTCCCATCTGCATCTGGGCCTGGATGAACCTTCTCATCATCCGGTCCAGATCAGCATCAGAAAGGCTATGGGTAGATCTCGAAGAGGCTACCGAGGTAGGCCTGGAGTGCCTCCTCGATAGCCTCGCGGAGATCGGGTCTCCTCCTCCTCAGGACCCGGTGAGAAGCACACAGGGACCGGAGCCGAAGGAGGAGACCGAACAGGAGGGAGAAGCCGCTTGGCTGGCGGGGCCGAAACAGAGGTCTCGGCCCGCCGCTTGGTGCTTCTCCCTCCGGTCCTTTTAGCTGCATCCCTCTCCTCTCCAGAAGCGGGAGTTTGAGTCCCAGGAGCAGGAGGGGTGCCACAGGGGAACAACTGCAGAAACAGTAGTCCCGAAGGAGCGGAGGCCGGAGCCGAGTCCGGTAAAGACCCGCCAAGACCAGCTTGACCTCCGCTCCCTCAGTGCCCTGGGGTTGAACCCTGCACAAATGGAACAACCAGATGTGAGGTGTTCAACCCCAAGACTAACACCGAGTGTGGCCATCAGCTGGTGAGAGCTTATGGCCACACTCGAGCATTGAAAATATAGATTTAGGCTGTTCAGCCATAATCTATAAAACCTAAAGTTACAGAAAGTAACTTAAACAACAAAAACACACAGGCCTACACACACACTCGCTGTGAGGAGGGAATAAAAATTATTACTTTAACTTAAAATAAACTCAAAACAGTCTATATTAAAGGAAACCTACTACTTTCACACAAATTTAGTTAAAGAATCAAAAAATTTTCTATTTTTAAACAAGAAAAGAGTTCACTTAGCTGAGAGCTATGTACCCACATCCAGTTACCAGCGCGGCAAACAAGATCTGAGGTCATGAGGGTAGAGCAGGGCATTATGGGTGAGGGGAGGAGCTGAGAGCTTGGATCCATAGCTGGAAAACCATGCCGGTTCGGATCCGATATCGGATCCATAACCCACAGGTTGCAGACAAATGAATATCCTACTTCAGATGCATAAGTTATGCCACTGTGTTACAAACAGCCATGAAGTAAACAAAATGGCACATGCCAATGGACTCTGACATTTTACCATCTAGGGAAAGACGCATCTTTAAAACTTGCATTTAGTTATTCCTTACATGGCATTCTACCAGATGGAGGGACACAAGGTAGATATTCCACTGTGTTAATGGAAAAACAAGGGAAATTCTCATCTATCTGCTGGCAGCAGAAGCAGTCTGGAGAGCTATGCAAAGTACACTAACAGGAGAAACTCATTCCTTAGCAGACAGAGCTGATAATGCAGTGTTTGTTATGGTAATGTTTTTAGAGGTATGTTTGGGGGGATGTAACTGGACAGATGTTGACCCATACTCCTCATCACATAACACACTAATAACTGTACACAGGTGTATGCTATAAAGTGTACAAAACTTGCCTGTGAGAATAGCTTATTCAAGATATGAAAATTTACCACAACCCGTGGACATTAAAGAATTAATTAGCAGACTGCTCAACTAAGAAAATGCATTTACATTTTTTCTTCTGCTAAAAGCACCAAGATTAAAAGGATGCGACTAACATTAAAAAGTTTTTTTAAGAACTTTAAGAGAATTACCTGAATGTTTTACTTATTTATTTCTTCTGCACTACCAGTTTTGTAGAACATGAGGATGGAGACTTAAGTACCAAAAGGAAGGAGCTGCTTTACTGGAGACTTCTTTCATGGCAAAGATACTGATCTGCAAGTATAAGACTAAAGCAACAAACCCAGCACTACTCAAAGTAACCTGAAGGCTTTATGTCAACTGATCAAGTTTTTGGAAGCTCAAACTTCATATGGTCAAGACCACAAATTCGACTTTCCAAAACTCTAAGCAGTTGTATGGAGATCGTTGTACACTGGGAATTGGCAAATTAACCCTTTCCCCCTCTGAAGTGCAATGTTTGAGGCGGTATTTATAATTTGTAGAGTACAGAGAGCTTGCCCCCGCCCCCCGAAAAAACACAGATTTTTGTTGTTTTTTGTTCAACTTTTAAGAAAGTCTATATGGTCTCAACCATATGAAGTTACAGTTTCCAAAAACTTGATCATCTGACATAAACCCATATAAACATATCAACATTCAGCTTGTCTACTTCAATTAATATTTAAAGTTTCAGCATCAAAAGAATACAAGCTTTCACTGCAAAGCTTTAATGCATTAAGATTTACATATTAACATGCTTACTAATTCTAAATGTCGAATAGTGGTGGTTTAAAAGGTAGTAGACATATATAACACACACTTTTTAACTGAAAGACTAGAAAGCTGTGGGATTTATTCCCACAGTACGTACCTGGATTATTTTTTTCCAATACTGATACTGCAGTGCAAGCATAAAGGAAATGCTAAACACCTCCTATCTAAGGAAATGCTAAAAACCTCCTATCTAATGAAATGCATAAAGGAAATGCTAAATACCTCATATCTAAGGAAATGCATAAAGGAAATGCTAAACACATTCCAGCTAAGGAAATGCATAAAGAAATGCTAAAAACCTCCTATCTAATGAAATGCATAAAGGAAATGCTAAATACCTCATATCTAAGGAAATGCATAAAGGAAATGCTAAACACATTCCAGCTAAGGAAATGCATAAAGAAAATGCTAAACACCTCCCAGCTAAGGAAATGCATAAGGGAAATGCTAAACACCTCCCAGCTAAGGAAATACATAAAGGAAATGCTAAACACCTCCCAGCTAAGGAAATGCATAAAGGAAATGCTAAACACCTCCCAGCTAAGGAAATGCATAAAGGAAATGCTAAACACCTCCCAGCTAAGGAAATGCATAAAGGAAATGCTAAACACCTCATATCTAAGGAAATGCTAAACACCTCCTATCTAAGGAAATGCATAAAGGAAATGCTAAACACCTCATATCTAAGGAAATGCTAAACACTTCCCAGCTAATGAAATGCATAAAGGAAATGCTAAACACCTCCCAGCTAAGGAAATGCATAAAGGAAATGCTAAACACCTCCCAGCTAAGGAAATGCATAAAGGAAATGCTAAACACCTCATATCTAAGGAAATGCTAAACACCTCCTATCTAAGGAAATGCATAAAGGAAATGCTAAACACCTCATATCTAAGGAAATGCTAAACACTTCCCAGCTAATGAAATGCATAAAGGAAATGCTAAACACCTCCCAGCTAAGGAAATGCATAAAGGAAATGCTAAACAGCTCCTAGCTAAGGAAATGCATAAAAACACCTCCTATCTAAGGAAATGCATAAAGGAAATGCTAAACACCTCCCATATAAGGAAATGCATAAAGGAAATGCTAAACACCTCCTATCTAAGGAAATGCATAAAGGAAATGCTAAACACCTCCTATCTAAGGAAATGCATAAAGGAAATGCTAAACACCTCCTAGCTAAGGAAATGCACAAAGGAAATCCTAAACACCTCCTATCTAAGGAAATCCTAAACACCTCCTAGCTAAGGAAATGCATAAAGGAAATCCTAAACACCTCCTAGCTAAGGAAATGCATAAAGGAAATCCTAAATACCTCCTATCTAAGGAAATACATAAAGGAAATCCTAAACACCTCCTATCTAAGGAAATACATAAAGGAAATCCTAAACACCTCCTATCTAAGGAAATTTTTTGAGGAGTAAATACAGGTTTAGTTTTCTGTTTCTTTTTACGGGAAACTTACGCCAACATACTTAGAAATGGCAGTAGCAGCTTTCATATGGACTGGCATAGCTTTCTGACTAAACAGGAAGCCTTCCCTCTTCCCATTCCCAGGACTGACAAGAGTGTTTCTTCTTTGTCCACTAAGGGGACCCCAACTGCCAGAGAGGATGCGACTAACCTCCGGTTCCATAGTGGCTGTAGGTGCTACACCAGAGAGATCTGGGGTAAAAGATAATCGGTCAAAAGAACAAGCTATGGCACAGTAGAGATGCCACCTGCAGCCAAGGCAAACTGTTAGCCTGCTGTAGTGGCAAACGCTGTTTGCTTAACTTCTTTTTGTGTCCGGAAGACGGATACACTATTGGGCTGGTAGTTTATTCCTTGGTGAAGCTGAAAATGGTACATCTTTCCCAGGGAAAACAAGCAGCAAAGGCCATTAAAAATTTGAAGTCAGGCGTCATCTTTTCACACAAAACACAGTAAAAAAAACACTTTAAAACACTTTGCCAGCCCCAAAAAGTAAAACAAACACTGTTTATCTGGCGAAAATGGTTTTCAATTATGTACATTAAACAACGTTTAAGCTGACAGGGAAAAATAGTGCCCCTGTTTAAAAGTAAAGTCAAGTCTCATGACAGTCCATTAAAACAAAAACTCCTCACTTAAAAATACAAACTAGAAGGTTTTCCCCAAAAAGAATTTATCTTCCCAGCGGAAAAGCACAAGCCAATCATTGAGCCTCAAAGGCCCGCAGAAGAGAGTACTCCCAATTGTCGGAAAGCTATGAAGGGCTTGGTACCCAAACCTGTCTTTTTAGTCACCTCATCTCAAGCTGACTAATGTTATGGGTGCATGGAAGGTGCTCTGAAGCTTTGGAAACTGGTCAGCTGTTATATCCTTGGCAGGATATAACTCCTATAGCTAAGGCTACTGCAGCAGTTATCAAAATGAAGAACACACAGATACATTCAAACTCTATAAAATTAAGACCCTTGCTTGGGTACCTTCTCTCCACCAAACGGAATTTAGCATCTTTCTATTTCAGCAAAATCCTGTTTTCTTGGATGTCTGTATACCCGTTTTGATATAGTGTTACATAATTTAGTGGTTATAAAACTATCCACATCTCAAGAGCATACCAGTGTGCCAACATGTCAGTAGGCAGCACCATTCTACAAATCAAGAAACAATAATGTGTATTTAATACAATGTTGTAAGTAACACAAAAGTACATAATAGCCTGACTTGCACAGACGTTAGAGGGCAGCAGATGGCAAAAGACCACTCTCCTGCAGGGACATAATAGAATACTTCTCTCAAGGATGGTCCTTTTATTCTTTTCAAGGAGGTTCCTTTTGCAGATCAAGAAATATGGTGAGAATGCATCCATTATACAAAATGTCCAAGATACCTCTTGGCTGGACTCAATACCAGGTACTAATCAAGTCAGGGTAGAAGGAGCTGTATGAATACACAATCATAGAGCTCAGGAAGTTGAATCTTGGAGTACTGCCTTCCCTAAACTATTCTAATGTTCGGATTCCAAAAAAATCACAGTTGAGGCATTATTGCTTAGAATGCCTGGTCAAGGTGGGTACTATGAAACAAGTCTGCAAGGTTCAAAAGTCTTTTAAAAGAGACATTCTTGAAGAAAGTACTGGAAGAAATACTCCCCTCATGAGGTGGGCTTTAACCACAATATTTATCGATGGCGTGCAACATGGGTGTTGGCAATCCATCGCCCTCCTCTACCTGAAGAAAAAAAAAGAACAAATGGTTCATCTTTCTAAACTTGAGCACTGACTCAAGTAATAACCAAACTGTCAATGCGCAGCCAGAGTATAAAAGGCTCTCTTTCCCACTATTTTCTGGTGGCACAAAAAATGAGGTTGACAGAAACCTCCAAAATCAATTTTTATGTGAAATGCCATCTTGTCCAAAGGAACAGAACATCCTATCTTTATAGAAGGCAAGGTATGGCTCCCTACACGCAAGGACCTATGGCTGAGTTGCACCTTTGCAGAGATGATGACCACCAAGAATACTTCTGAATTATTTGGCTTAGACTCAAACTTGACAAGTCTCTCTTTTATGAAATTTAAATTTCACTAGGGGAGGGACCCACAAAGAAAAAAGGAGATGCAGGACTGCCTTCATAAGCTGCTTGACAGTCAGTACTGGGACACAATTCTGCCCTCCATAAGGTCATGATAAGCATAAATAGCTGACACACACACCCTTGACTGTAGAGCAACTATATCAGTAGTTAGGTCCTGAGATGGAATCAGATGCAACCCCCAAACAAGGAAGACATCTTTGGTCAGGACTGGGAGGGCATATCGTACTGCCTAGGGGTCTTGGAGACTTGAAGAGGTGTGCAACTGTGAGTAACTAGCTTTTCAAAAAACAAAAGGAAAGACAGAATTAAATAATTTTTAATTTAATTCTGCTTAAACATTTGAGTTACACTTAGTGACCTGTGTGGTAATAATACTTTGAACTTTAATGCTCTTTTCAACCTGTGTACATTTTTAAGTTTGTTCTGGGACCTTAGTCTTGCTTGTTAAGAGTTGTGGGAAGATGGTGTTTTCTGCATTATTCCACACTATTTTCACAAACAGAATTACTTGTAAAAGTTATCCATTTGTACTTTAAACCCTGCTGGCCCATAGTCTTGAGGTAAATTCACAGTGGTGGCAGAGCTGTATACTCCTGCGAGATTTTCAGCCTTACTCATTTTTATTGCATTTATTTCATAAACAATTCGACATAGTCTGGTGCCTTAAACTGTAGCAGAAGGTCAACTGTGAGAGAATTGTCTGTGCTTCAGTGCTTTTATATTCTGCTTATGTTTACCTGCTTAAAGTTGCATTCTATGTCTGCCCCATCCACCACAAACACACTAATCTCAAGTGTCTGAAAGAGTTTCAATATTGCCTTTATTTGATTGAACTGCTCACTAGTTAGCCCCACCCAGTGTATTTTTATCCAAAACTTGGAGAGGTGTGTAACTGCGATTAACAAGCTTAAAAAAAATAATTAAATTATTTTAATTATTTCAAGTCTGCTTAAATATTTGAGTTGAACTTAGAGACCTATGTAGTATTAATACTTTGTATATTTCTGCTCTGTTCCAGCTGTTTGCATTTTTAAGTTTGTTCTGGGACCTTAGTCTTTTTTGCCAACAGCTGTAAGAAGACGCTTCTACTTATAAAACCTGTGTTTGTATTTTAAATCCTGCAGGCCCACTGTCTTGTAGTTTAATTCAAAGTGGTGGCAGAGCTCAGTACTCCTGCAAGATTCTGAGCCTTAATCATTTATTACTGCATTTTTCCATAAACAGTGTTACTGGTAAATTTCTGCATAGTCGAATGCCGTAAACTGTAGTAGAAGGTCTGTGTCTGCCCCATCCACCACTAACACATTAGGCTAAAGTTTCTGAAAGAGCTCCAATATTGCCTATATTTGATTGTATGCCTTTCTAGCTAGCCTGGATGGCTTTCTCCAACACCTCCACCCTTATTGCTAGTATTGTTTTACGCTAAGGCTGTGTTTGTGGACTCCAACCCTTATGATAATCTGACTTCCAGAGTTCCTCCCTCCCCTCTTTCATTGCTATAGACTTCTGTTTAAGCTATTTATGTACTCTTCCCAGCCATTGTTTTCCACAGATCCATGATACTGTGTGCCCATCCAGCAAATTAATGTTGCTCTTGAGTAAATCTCCATTACTACATATTATCCCCTGCTCATTTTCCAGGAGCTCAGCAAAGCTTGGAGTCCTAGCCTGTATTCAAGAAGTGTTTTACTTGTATCCAGTGCCATCCAGGCAAAGTTAAGTTCCTTTGAATTTTAAATCACACAACTTATTTTGAGTGATAACTATTGTGTCCTTCTTTTGTGTGTGCATTTCTTCACCGATTAAAAAATAAATAAATAAAATTAGCTCTTCATCACATTGTTCTTGTCTTGAAATTGCCTTTAGCTAGTTGCTTAATTTTTTCTTATTTTATTTAACATTTGTTTACCGGGAAAGTCCAACTGGGACACAGCTCATTTCCAGCAGAGGCCCGGGGAGAAATGCTTCAGATGCATGCTTTGGAATGTGGCAGAAAACCAGAGCACACGGAGGAAACCCATGTGAATGCAGGGAGGACATGCAGACTCCACACAGAAGGCACCCCAGCTGAGAATCAAACCTCTTTCTGTGAGGCAACAACCCTAACCAATGCATCACTTCACTGCCTGAAAGAATAGTTTGGGCCCTCGAGCCTCAAACTCACATACCTGTTCTCTGGCGTCCAGTGCTCTACCACTGTACTGTGGAGGCACAGTGTGGAAGTGTTTTGTGGCAGCATTGCACCTGTGGGTCCTCTTCTACTGTGTTTTTACATTAGGACGACTGGGTTTATTCATTCTGTAGCAGGAGATATTTGCCTGGTCTGTCGGATATGGGAAATACACAGAAGGCCTTGTAGTGTAGTCATTTTACTGGCCGGAGGGCTCATTCATTAGTTATCTATTTCTTTCTGTGCTGCTATAAATTTTTGGTATTTGCATAGGTTAGCAGTGCCCTGTACAGTAGCAAACACCTAGAAAGAACAGTTCACAGAAGTGTACCCCGTAAAGCAGCAATACAGCACATACACCTAGTGTGCAGACAAGCTTAGAGCAGCTAGTTGGGAGTCAAGCGGCAATACCTGCAGTTTTAGTTGAATTCAGTATTGTGTAAACATTAAAGTTAGTGCAATTTAGTACTTTTTAGCATAATCTGCTCCAATAAACCAGCCTTAATACCCTTTTAATCCTAATATACCACCCCCTTGTAGCTCACAAATCAAAGTATTGAACAGTATGGATATGCAATTTCCTAACTTCTCTGCAGCCAGCTTGGTGGATATGGACACCATGAGACAATGCAGTAATTGCCTCATGTTTACAGACAACCACTTATTCCTTGAAGAAGTAGACACAGTATGTAAGAGGTGTATTATACAATGACAATGAATGCTAAACTCTTGCATATAATTGCACATCAGGTTGTCAAAATCACACACAACATCAGCCTCACATAGACATAACACACACATAAGACTAATGTATGCTGAGGCACTTAAAAGCAATCTTCCTAAACAGCAAAGATTGCCTACATCACCCATTATCAAAGCTACGTCTCAGCAAGCCCAAAGGCACTCAGAAAAAAAAAACACCACCCATGCTGTCACTCTCAGTGGAGCCGCAAACACCAAGTCCCTAAGGCAAGCAAACACATTTCCCAGAAGTCTCATCATAGGGGACTTCATTGTAAGATGCTGTACTCCTCCAACCAGTCTAAACAAGAAACAAGAACAAGAGAACCATTAGTTGCTTACCTGGAGCCAGAATCCGCCAAATCATTCATGCACTCAAGTCAT